>NC_133407.1:178994166-179297196 GCF_049350105.2 Macaca mulatta | reverse complement strand
GATAAATATAAATAAATATTGACTATGCACAATAATAATTGTAATTTTTTGTTTAAATTATATATAGAAATGAAAATTTAGAGACCACCAATGACGAAGGTAAGAGTTGAGTAAATGGAGTTTAAAAGATCAAATTTTCCTGTCATATTGGTAATATGTAAACATATTTATTTCTATTATATTAAATAAAGGCATGGTTAAAAAAAATGAGAGTATATAAATAGCATTTAAACAGAAAGAAAAATAAAATGATGGAGCACTGATAAAACTGAAAAAATAAAAGGAAAAAGAAAAAGAAGCAGATGGTCAAATTAGGAAATCAATGGTAATAAGACAGAAAAACTTGTTAAGTAATTATGTTGACTATAAATGGACTATGTAAATCCAAGTAAAATATAAAACTGTTAAGTGGTTAAAAATGCAAGCTTACTTGTATGTTACTTACAAGATATGAATTTCAAATATGTTAGGAAAAATGTTGAAGGTAAAAGGATATAAAAAATATGTTATGCAAATATTAACTATGAGAAAGCTGGAGTATCTATAGTAATACCAGACAAAGAAATTAAAGCAAGAAACATTGCAAGATATAATGCAAAATATTTTAAAATAACTAATAAAACTTTAAATCTAAAGGAAACTGCCAAAATTCTAAATCCATGTTTACCTAACAGTATAGCTTCATAAAGAAAAAAAAAAAACTGACAGAAATAAAAGCATAAAGAAATTCACTACTATAGATGTAGCTATAACAACAATGAAAACTTCTTTAATAACTATTATAGTAACCACACCCCACATCAATAATAATTTGAAATAACAGTTATGGTAATGAAATTATAATAAATGACAATACTTCCACTAGTTTGATGAAATTTCCAACTTTAAAAAATTTGTGTATAATATTCACAAAAAGCAAGTGTGTATTATTTTATAAAGAAAGCCTAAACAAATGTCTTAAGATTTTAAACTTTTGTATCTTCTGACAACAAAGGATGAAATTGTGACTAAAATATGAAATTGAAACCAGAGAAACAAAAAACACCAGGAGTTAAGCAACATACATTTAAATGTCAAGGAAGACATCAATGAAAATTACAAAATATCATGACATCAATGATAATAAAGTAGAATATAGATAAGATTATGGTTTGCAGCTAAAACTGTAGTGTAGAAAAATGTATTAGAAAGAAATGCTAAAACTCAATGATTAACCTAATTCATTAAATCAGAAAATCAGCAACATTAAATTAAACTTAAGAAATGTAAAGGAGAAATAATAAAGACATGTGCAACATTTAAAGAGATGTAAAAATAATTTAGAATAGAAAATATCAACAATTATAATGAGGACATATTACAAACAAACAAACAATAAATTTTAATATTTGACAAATTGGATTAAATGCATAGGCACTTCAAAATTACTGATTTACAAAGGAACCAAAAGAAATACAAGATTTTAATCTATTTTCTATCAAATAAATGTAATGTTTTGTTAATAACCTATAGGCATATACATACATTCAGAAGTACAAATAGCTTCATTGTTTAATTCTTCCAAGTATTTAAAGAAGAAATAACACCAATCTTATATAGTGCTCCAGAAAATATTGTAATAAGTAGCAATTTGTAAACTTTTTTATGAAGCCAGAATCAATTTAATTTTTCTATTTCACAAAGATACTAATAACAAAGAAATTATGAAACAATCTTTGTCATAAACATAGTTAAAAATTTATGAACAATTAGCAAATGTAATCCAACAACATGTAAAAATAAAAATGCAATATAACCAAAAAATAGATTCAACATAATAGTGATTCCATCTGGCTTTTTCTTTGAAAGAACATGGCATACTGATTCTATGTAAATACAACAAGCAAAAAAAAAAAAAAAAAAAAAAAATCATGAAAATCATGAGAAATAAAAGACTTTTAACAGCCTGTCAGAGTACTGAAACCAATATAAAAGTATTGTAATTAAGACACTGTGGTACTTGCATAGAATGGGAAAATGACAAACAAATCAAAAGAGTTTAGAAGCATTCCTCCAAAATTAGCACATCAGAAAACTTAAAAAAAAATTTTTTAATAACTAGTGTTTGAACAATTATATATCTATATAAACAAAAATGTGACTTGTCTTATCTGGCAAAACTTACATCATTCATAAAAATTAGTTTTGGATGGATTTCACCTAAATATAATGTTTTTAAAATAAAGATTAAGAAGACATCTTAATGACTTTGATTTAAGCAAAAGTTCTTAAACATGACTTACAAATCACTAACATACGAAGTAATACATTGACATACACTGAAGTTATAAACTTTTATGCTTTAATAGTGTATTAGTCCATTCTTACACTACTGTAATGAACTACCTGAGACTGAGTAATTTATACAGATGAAAGGTTTAATTAACTCACAGTTCCACAGGCTGTATAGGAGGTATGGTTGGGGAAGCCTTGGTAAACTTACAATCATGGCAGAAGGGTGAAGAGGAAACAAGCACATATTCACATACCAGCGGGAGAGAGAGATCTTAGGAGTAAGTGCTACACACTTTTATTAGGTTGGTTGCATAGGTAATTGTGGTTTTGTATTACTCCCAATGGCAAAATTGCAATTGCTTTTGCACCAACCTAATAAACAATCAGATCTCATAAGAACTCTATCCAGAGATAGCACTAGGGGGATGTGCCAAACCATTAAAAACCACCTCTAGGATCAAATTACCTCCCTCAAGGCCCCACCTCCAATACTCAGAATCACAATTCAACATGAGATGTGGGTGGGGACACTGAGGCAAACCACATCAAATAGAAAGTAAAATGAAACCCATAGTAAAAAGAAAGATATCTACTAGGAAGTGGAGCCAAAGACAAAATAGAAGCCTCCATTGATTGCCACACATCCCCATAAGGACACCAATTTCACAAATATCTAAACACACACACACACACACACACACACACACAAACCTTCATAAGAAAAAAATCCGGTGAGCTCTGATAATACCCGGTTTTACCCTCATATTGTTGAAAGTGGCAATGAAAAGGTAGAAAAAACTGTCTTGGATCACTCACAGATGCCAACCCCCTCTCACCCCCCAGCAGCAATGGCTGTGGAGTGCAGCTCTGGGCAGTGAGGGAGGCAGAGCACAGCAACTGTGAGTAATTAAACTCAGTGCAATCCTGTTAGAGCAGGATTAAGAAAGAATCCCACAAGAAAAAAGAAAAAAAAAAAAATCAATGAAACTCCAGTATGTCTGGCAAAAGACCTTTCAATGGAACACTTACAGGCCAGGAGAGAGTGGCATAACATATTTAAAGTGATGAAAGAAATAAATAAAGATGTTTACCCTAGAGTAGGATATCCAGAGAAAATATACTTCAAACATGAAGGAGAGATAAAGGCCTTCCCAGACAAACAAAAGCTGAGGGATTTCAACACCAGACATGTCCTACAAGAAATGCTAAAGGGACTACTTCAATCAGAAAGGAGAGGATGTTAGTGAACAGTAAGTAATCACTGGAATGTACAAAACTCACTGATAATAATAAGTGCAGAGGAAAACACAGAATATTATACCACTGTAGATGTGGTGTGTAAACTAGTTTTATCCTAAGTAGAAAGACTTGAATATGTACTAGTCAAAAATAATAACTTCTCAAGAATAGTGTGATAAGATATAAATAGAAACAATAAACAAAAAGTAGGGGGTGAGGATAAGGTGTAACATTTTTATTCTTTTCCTTTTTGCTTATTTCTTTGTTTATGCAAACAGTGATTATAAGATAGTATTTACAAACCTCGTGGTAACCTCAAACTGAAAAACATACAAGGGAAACACAAAAAATAAATACCAGGAAAATAAATCATATTACCAGAGAAAATAACCTTCACTAAAGGAAGACAGAATGGAAGCAAAGAAGGAAAAGAAGACCAGAAACAACCAGAAAACACATTTAAAAACGACAGGAGAATGTCTTTATTTGTCAATAAAGCATCAAATGTAAATGGACTAAAACTCTCCAACTGATTTTTTGGATTAAAAAATTAGACTTATTGATCTCTTGCCTATAAGAAACATATTTCAGCCTTTAAAGAAACACACACACTAAAAATTAAGAAACGGCAAAAAATCTTCCATGCCAATGGAAACCAAAAAAGAACAGGAGTAGCTGTACTTATATCACACAATATAGATATCAAGAAAAAAAAATACTAAAAAAAGAGGAAAAGAAGGTAAACATATATTGATAAAATGGTAAGTTCAGCAAGAAAATATAACAATTTTAAGCATATATGCACCCAACACTTGAGGACACAGATATATTAAGAAAACATTATTTGAGCTAAAGAGAGAGAAGCCCTAATACAATAATAGCTGGAGACTCAACACCCCACTTTCAGCATTGGGCAGATCTTCCAGACAGAAAATCAACAAAGCAACATTGGACATAATCTGCATTATAGACCAAATGTATCTAATAGATATTTCCAGAACATTTCATCCAAGGACTGCAAAATACGCGTTGTTCTCCTCAGCACATGATCATTCTCAATGATAGACCACGTTAGGTCACAAAGCAATTATTAAGATATTCAAAACATTGAAATATGAAGCATCTCCTGATCTCAGTGAAATAAAACTAAAATCAAAAATAATAAATCTCTGAAACTATAGAAATTCATAGAAATTAAACAATATGCACCTGAATGACCAGTGGATCAGTTGAGAAATTAAGAGAAAAATGGATAAAAAATTGAAACAAATGATACTGGAAACACAACCTACCAAAACCCATGGAACACAGAAAATGCAGTACTAATAGAAAAGTGTATAGCTATAAGCACCTACATCAAAAAAGAGAAAACACTTAAATAAAAAATTTAATGCTTAATAGTAAAGAGCTAAAAAATCAGGAGCAAACCAAACCCAAATTAGTAGATAATAGGAAATATTAAAGATCAGAGAAGAAATAATTACAACTAAAAGGAAAGAACAATAAAATCGTCAAAAAAATAGTTTGCATTTTAAAAATTTAAACAAAATCGATAAAACTTCAGTGACAGAAACTGAGAGAAAAAAAAGGAAATCCAAATAAGTAAAATCAGATATAAAAAAAGAGACATTACAACTGATACTGCAGATATTCAATAGCTCATTAGTGGCTACTATGAGCAACCACTTGCCAGGAAACTGGAAAATCTCAAGAAAATTGTTAAATTCTTAGACACGTACAAACTATGAAGGTGGAATCATAAAGAAATCTAAAACCTGAACAGACCAATAGCGCGTAATGAAATTGAAGTGCAATAAATAATCTCTCGGTAAAGAAATGTCTAGGGGCCGGGTGCAGTGGCTCAAGCCTGTAATCCCAGCACTTTGGGAGACCGAGTCGGGTGGATCACGAGGTCAGGAGATCGAGACTATCCTGGCTAACACGGTGAAACCCCGTCTCTACTAAAAAATACAAAAAACTAGCCGGGCGAGTTGGTGGGTGCCTGTAGTCCCAGCTACTCGGGAGGCTGAGGCAGGAGAATGGCGTAAACCTGGGAGGCAGAACTTGCAGTGAGCTGAGATCCGGCCACTGCACTCCAGCCTGGGCGACAGAGCGAGACTCTGTCTCAAAAATAAATAAATAAATAAATAAATAAATAAAATAAAAATAAAAAGAAATGCCTAGGACTCTGGTTTAACTGCTGAATTCTACCAAACAGTTAAAGAATTGATACCAGTTCTACTCAAACTATTCTAAAAAATTGAGAAGGGAATACTCCAAATTCATTGTACATGGCCAGTATCACCCTGATACGAACACCAAATAAAGACATATCAAAAACATAAAACTATAATCCAATATATTTGATAAATATGGTGCAAAAATCTTCAACAAAATAGTAGCAAACAAAATTTAACAATATATTAGAAAGATCATTCATTATGGCCAGTTGGGATTTACTCTGGGATTCAAGGATAATTCAACATATGCAAAACAATTAACATGATACATCATTTCAGCAGAAACAAGGATAAAAAGCAATATGAATGTTTCAGATGATATTGAGAAAGCATTCAATAAAATCCAACATCACTTTATAAAAATGCCCTCAAAAAATCTGGGAATAGAAAGAAGATGCTTCAACATAATAAAAGTCATGTGTGATACACACATACCTAGTATCCTCCAAAATGGAAACAAACTAAAAGCCTTTCCTATACGATCTAGAACATTATGAGAATGCCCACTTTCTCTACTGTTATTCAGTATAGTACTGAAAGTTCTATAGGTGGAGGAATCTGACAAGAGATATAAAGGGCATCCATATTGGAATGGGAGAAGTCAAATTATGATTATTTGCAGATGATATAATCTTCTATTTGGAAAAACATAAAGACTCCACCAGAAAAACTATTCTAACTAATAAACAAATTCAGTAAAGTTGAAGATACAAAATCAACATACAAAACTCAGTAGCATTTCTATATGCCAACTATAAATGATTTGAAAAATAAATTTTGAAAGTAATATCACTGAGAATAGCCACAAATAAATTGAAATACTTACAAATTGAAATACTTACAAATACTTACACAAAGAAGTGAAAGATTCTCTGTAATTAAAACTATAAAAAAACAGTAATGAAAAAAATTGAGGACATGAAGAAATGGAAAGATGCTCCATGTTCATGGATAGAATGAATCAAAATTGTTAAAACACCCATACTACCCAAAGCGATATAAAGATTGAATGAAATAACTATTAAATTACCAATGGCATTTTCACAGAAATAGAAGAAACAGGCCTAAAGTTTATATGGAGCCATGAAAGATCAAGAATGACCAATGCAAAAAGAATGAAATTGAAGGAATTACATTCCCTGACTTCAAATTATACTACAAAGCTCTAGTAGGCAAAACAGAATAGAACTGGCATAAGAAAGACACATAGACTAATGGAACAGAGTAGAGAACATGGAAATAAATCCACACACCTACAGTGAATTCATTTTCAAAAAATTTGTCAAGAATATACATTGGAAAAAAGACAGCATCTTTAGTAACTAGTGCTGAAAAAATGGATATTCATATGCAGAAGAATAACACCAGATCCTTATCCTTGCACCATATACAAAAATTCAATCAAAATGGATTAAAGACTTGGCTGGGCACAGTGGCTCACATCTGTAATCTTAGCACTTTGGAAAGCTGAGGCATGCAGATCACTTGAGCTCAGGAGTTTGAGACCAGCCTGGCCAATATGGTGGAAACCCATCTCTACTAAAAATACAAAAATTAGCCAGGTGTGGTGGCACATACCTGTAATCCCAGCTACTAAGGAGGCAGAGGCATGAGAATCACTTGAACCTGGGAGGTGAAGGTTGTTGTGAGCTGAGAGCACAACAATTGCACTCCAGCCTGGGTGAGTGGTCTCACAAAAATAAATAAATAAATAAATAAAATGGATTAAAGTCTTAAATCTAAGATTTAAGTAGTTTCAAACTATGAAACTACCGTAAGACAACATTGGAGAAACTCTCCAGAACATGGAACTGGGAAAATATTTATTGAGTAATATTTCAAAAGCAGTGGCAACCAAAGCTAAAATAGGCACATTGGATTATATTAAGCTAAAAAACTTCTGCAAAACCAAAGAAACAATCAATAAGGTGAAAGGACAACCCACAGAATGGGAGAAAATACTTGTAAACTACTCATTTGAAAAGGGATTTGTTACCAGAATATAAAAGGAGCTCAAACAACTGTATAGGAAAAAATTTAATAATTTTATAAAAAATTGGAGCCATCATCATGGCAAATGGAAGGCAGGACTAGATTGCAGCTCCAACTCAAATGAACAGAGCAGTACATGGAAGCTCGCATTGTAGATTTTAGCTGCAGATCCACTGCAAGAATAAACCAGCAATCCTGAGAGGACCCGCAGACCCTTTGAAGAGAGCCGACCGTTCCTGCAGGACCCGGGAGACACCCCAAACACTGTGAGTGCCCCAGTTGCAAAAATGGGAAAGGGAGAGCTGCCTCTTCTGAGCAAACACCCCCACTGGAGAAACTGAAGGTCTTTTTCTGAGAACAATTTCTGACCTTACCTGGAGCTGAGTCAATTTAGAGAGCCAAGCAAAATACAGGCATGAAGGAAGCATGGGAAAGGCCCTGGGAGCTCGTTCCATAGCCAAGCAAGCCATTCCTGCCTGGCACCACAGAGAGGCATCAGGAGGGTGGTCGGATGGTGGAGGAGGAAACACAACAGGGAGAAGGAAATATCCAGCTGAATTTTGTAACAATTTGAACAGTGCAAGAAGCCTCCTGGCCAGAACTCAGGGGAGGGTGCAAATCTGGTGTGCAGACTCCATCAACAGGGCAAGAACTAAGCCCTTTTCTTTCACATCTGGGAGGCAGGTAGCATGGGGCAAGTTCTCAAGCCTGACTTGCCCACCACTTGGAAACAGACTCGGTGCTGTTAGGGGGACACAGTGGGAGTGAGACTGGTTCTTTGGTTTGAGTGGAAGCTAGGTGAGGCTTATGACTGCCGTCTTTCCCCCACTTCCTTGACAACCTGCATGACTCAGTAGTGGCAGCCATAATCTTCCTAGATACACAACTCCATTGACTTGAGAACCTCACCCCCATCCAGCACAGCAGCAGCAGCAAGACCTGCCCAAGGACAATCTGAGCTCTGTCTTGCCTAGCCCTGCCCCGACTTGGTGGTCCTTCCCTATGTAACCTGGTAGCTGAAGACAAAAGTCATATAATCTTGGGAGTTCTAGGGCTCCGTCCACTGCTGATTCCTCTCTATCCTAACACAGCTGATGCTTTCCGGAAAGTGCCACCTCCTGGCATGAAGCCAACCAGCACAAAAATAGAACATTAAACTACCAAAGCTAAGAACCCTCACAGAATCCATAGCACCTCCCCACCACCTCCACTGAAACAGGCACTCATATCCATGGCTGAGAGACCCATAGATTGTTTGTGTTACAAAACTCTTTGCAGACACCTCCAGTGCCAGCCTGGAGCCAGGCAGACTTACCAGTTGGCTAGACTCCGAAGAGAGACAACAATCACTGCAGTTTGGCTCACAGGACGCCACATCCACAGGAAAAGGGGGAGAGTACTATATCAAGGGACTACCCTTTGAGACAAAAGAATCTAAACAACAGCTTTCAGCCCTAGACTTTCCCTCTGACAGAACCTATCCAAATAAGAAAAAAAAACAGAAAATGAACTCTTGTAATATGACAGAATAAGGCTCTTTAACACCCCCCCCCAAAAAAAATCACACTAGTTAACCAGCAATGGATCCAAACAAAGAAATCCGTGATTTACCTGAAAAGAATTCAGAAGGTTAGTTATAATGCTAATTAGGGCGACACCAGAGAAGGTGAAGCCCAATGCAAGGAAATTAAAAAAAAGTGCAAGGAAATTAGAAAAATTCAAGAAGTGAAGAGAGAAATATTCAAGGAAATAGATCACTTAAAAAAATAAAAAAATTAGGAAACATTGGACACAGTTATAGAAATGTGAAATGCTCTGGGAAGTCTCAGCAGTAGAATTCAACAGTAGAAGAAAGAAATTCAGAGCTCGAAGACAACGTCTTCAAGTTTACTCAATCCAACAAAGACAAATAAAAAATAATAAGAAAATATGAGCAAAGCCTCCAAGAAGTCTGGGATTATGTTAAATGAAGAACCTAAGAATAATTGGTGTTCCCGAGAAAGAAGAGAAATCTGAAAGCATGGAAAACATATTAGGGGGAGTAATCGATGAAAACTTCCCTGGCCTTGCTAGAGACCCAGACATCCAAATAGAAGAAGCACTTCGAACACGTGGGAAATTCATTGCAAAAAGATCATCACCTAGGCACATTGCCGTCAGGTTATCCAAACTTAAGATGAAGGAGAGAATCTTAAGAACTGTGAGAGAGAAGAACCAGGTAATCAGCAAAAGAAAACATATCAGATTAACAACAGATTTTTCAGCAAAAACCCTACAAGTTACAAGGGATTGGGGCCCTATCTTCAACCTCCTCAAACATAACAATTGTCAGCCCAAAATTTTGTATCCAGTGAAACTAAGCATTATATATGAAGGAAAGATACGGCCTTATCCCATCATAGAAAAACCATGGATGGGGAATTCTATAACCAGAGGCCTTTTCTGGTTTGCTGGTAATCCTCTCCTTAAAAAGTCACTACTTAATATTTCCACTATGATGCAACAAGGATGGAAGGCAACAGTAGGAGCCATAGAAGCACAATAACAATCAACATACTTATTAGTCTCTGTAGTAGCACAGAATAGACAGCCCCTAGATGTCCTTACAGGTGAGGTAGGTGGTACCTTTGCAGTCTTAAATGAAACATGCTGCCTCTGGATTAACACCTCTAGTTAAGTCGAAGAAAACCTGCAGGTGCTTAAAGATCAAGTGAAAATCATTCACAGGTTAAGAGAAAACGCAGGCTCCAGCCCTGGATGGCTACAATCCCCCTTTAATAAATTTTAATCTTCAGTGTGGAACTGGTTAGTTCCATTATTAAGCCCACTATTGTTCATATGTTTTATATTAATGTTTGGACCTTGTCTAATATTGTTAATGTTACAATAACTCGAATTACTTCCTCTCACCTATCAATCAAACTCCAAATGGTGCTGCAGACCAAACCACACATGTACACACCTTTCTTCTGAGAACCCTTAGATCAACCCCAGGAAGAGCCCTAGGTGCTGTTCCCCACACGATGCCCCTTTTCAGCAGGCAATAGCCAGAGAGTCGTCACCCAATACCTTCTAACAGCAATTAGGATTACCACTCCAGAGTGGGGAATGATACCGAAGTTAAGAAGGAATTACTTAGGCAGATAGCAAGGGCATGGGAGTCCTTGGTAAGGCTTTTCTTTTTAATGAAAAGCAGTCCCAAATCATTTTCTAACAAAGAGAAGGTTGTAAGCTGGGAGCTTGCACAGGTGAATGTTGGCAGGAACTAAGGACTACACATTTTCAAGTTGCAGCTCCATCTTCTCTTCTCTGCCAGGCACGTGCACTGTTAAGCAGCAGACAAGATGATGCTGATCAACTGGAAAGCCCATTTGCATAAAAAGATTAGGATGGGGTGACCAGTTTTTCCCGTGCACTATGTGGAAGTCATACCTGATCAAACCAATCTGTGAGCCCTATGCAAATCAGACACTGCACTGTCCAGCCTGCCTATAAAATCTGCTGCAGTTCATCGCGCCTCCCCTTTCCCAGATGTCTGTCTCTCTTTTGCAAGGAACTGCTCTATTCTCTCCTTTCTTAAGTCTATTAAACTTTCCACTCCTTAATGCTCCCCCAAAAGAAAAGATACAGTCTTTTTCAGACAAAGAAATACTGAGAGAATTCTCCACTACCAAGCCACCACTACAAGAACTGCTAAAAGGAGGTCTAAATCTTGAAACAAACCCTGAAAACACATCAAAACAGAGCTGCTTTAAAGCATAAATCACACAGGACCTATAAAACAAAAATACAAGTTAAAAAGCAAAAACAAAAACAAAAATGCCAAAGTACACATGAAATAAAGAGCATGATGAATGCAATGGTACCTGGTATTTCAATATAATATTGAATGTAAATGGCCTAAATACTCCACTTAAAAGATCCAGACCTGTAGAATGGATGAGAACTTACCAATGAACTATCTGCTGACTTCAGGAGACTCACCTAACACATGAGGACTCAGTTACAGTTAAATTAAAGGGATAAGAAAAGGCATTTCATGCAAATGGACACCAAAAAGCAACCAAGGGTAGCTATTCTTATATCAGGCAAAACAAACTTTAAAGCAACAGCAGTTAAAAGAGACAAAGAGGAAAATTATATAATGGTATAAGGTCTTGTCCAAGAGGAAAATATCATAATCCTAAACACACATGCACCTGACACTGGAGCTCCCAAATATACAATTACTAATAGACCTAAGAAATGACATAGACAGCAACACAATAATAGTAGGGGACTTCATTACTCCACTGACAGCACTAGACAGATCATCAAAACATAAAGTAAACAAAGAAACAAAGAGTTTAAACTATACTTTGGAACAAATGGACTTAACAGATATATACAGAACATTTCATCTAACAACCACAGAAAACACATTCTATTCAATAGCACGTAGAAATTTCTACAAGATAGACCATGTGATAGGCCATAAAACAAGCCTCAATAAATTTAGAAAATTGAAATTCTATCAACAACTCTCTCAGGCCATGAGATAAAACTGGAAATTGACTCCAAAATGAACCTTCAAAAATCATGCAAATACATTGATATTAAATAACCTGCTCCTGAATGAGCAGTGGGTAAACAACGAAATCAAGATGGAAATTAAAAAATTATTTGAACTGAACAACATTAATGACACAACCTACCAAACATCTGGGATACAGCAAAGGCCGTGCTAAGAGGAAAGTTCATAGACTTAAATGCCTACCAAAAAAAAAAAAAAAACCCTGAAGAGCACAAATAGACTTTCTAAGGTCACACCTCAAGGAACTAGAGAAACAAGAACAAACAAAGCCGAAACCCAAGCCCAAACCCAAACCCAGCAGAAGAAGGGAAATAACCAAGATTGGAGCAGAACTAAATGAAATTGAAAAAAAGAAACAATACAAAAGATAAATAAAACAAAAGCTGGTCCTTTATAAAGATAAATAAAATTGGTAGACCATTAGCAAGATTATCCAAGAAGAGAGAAAGTTCAAATAACCTCACTAAGAAACGAAACATGAGATATTACTACTGACACCACTGAAATACAAAAAATTATTCAAGGCTACTAGGAACACCTTTACATACATAAACTAGAAAACCTAGAAGAGATGTCTAAATTCCTGAAAAAAATACAACCCTCCTAGCTTAAATCAGAGAGAATTAGATACCCTGAACAGATCAATAACAAGCAGCAAGAAAAAAAAGTCCAGGATCCAGCTAACTGAATCCAACAGCTTATTAAAAAGATAATCCACCATGATCAAGGGGGTTTTATACCAGGGATGCAAGGATGGTTTAACATATGCAAGTCAATAAATATGATACATAACATAACATAATTTAAAACAATAATCATATGATCATCTCAAAGATACATAAAAAGCATTAAATAAAATCCAGCATTCCTTTATGATTAAAACTTTAGCAAAATTGGCATACAAGAGACATACCTCGATGTAATAAAGCCATCTATGACAAACCCACAGCCAACATAATACTGAATGGGAAAAAGTTGAAAGCATTCTCTCTGAGAACTGGAACAAGACAAGGATGCCCACTCTCACCACTCCTCCTCAACACAGTACTGAAAGTCCTAGCCAGAACAATCAGACAAGATAAAGAAATAAAGGTCATCCAAATTTGTAAAGAAGAAGTCATACTCTCACTGTTTGTTGACAATATAATCATTTGCCTTGAAAACTCTAAAGACTCCTGCAGAAAGCTCTTAGAACTCATATTAGATTTCAGCAAAGTATCCAGATACAAGACATCCCATGCTCATGGATGGGTAGAATTAATATTGTAAAAATGATCATACTGCCAAAAGCAATCTACAAATTCAATGCATTTCTCATCAAAATACCACCAACATTCTTCAAACAATTAGAAAAACATTTCTAAAATTCATATGGAATAATAAAAGAGTTCGCATAGCCAAAGCAAGACTAAGCACAAGGAGCAAATTGGAGGCATCGCACAATCGGATTTTAAACCATAATATAATGCCATAGTTACCAAAACAGTGTGGTACTGGTATGAAAATAGGCACACAGACCAATGAAACAGAATAGAGCACCCAGAAATACACCCAGGTACTTACAGGCAACTGATCTTTGACCGAGCAAACAAAAACATAAAGTGAGGAATGGACACCCTTTTCAACAAACGGTGCTAGGATAATTGACTAGCCACATGTAGGAGAATGAAACTGGATCCTCATCTCTCATTATACAAAATCTCTCATTATACAAAAATCAACTCAAGATGGATTAAGGACTTAAATCTAAGACCTGAGACTATAAAAATTCTGTAGCTAACATTGAAAAAGCCCTTGTAGACATTGGCTTAGGCAAGGATTTCATGGCCAAAACTCCAAAAGCTAATGCAGTAAAAACAAAGATAAATAACTGCAACTTAATTAAACTAAAGAGCTTTTGCATAGCAAAAGGAACAGTCAGCAGAGTAAACAGACAGCCCCACAGAGTAGGAGAAAATCTTCACAATCTATATATCTGACAAAGGACTAATATTCAGAATCTTCAACAAACACAAACAAATCAGCAAGAAAAAAAAGCAATCCCATCAAAAAGTGGGCTAAGGACATGAATAGACAATTCTCAAAAGAAGATATACAGAGTGGCTCATGCCTGTAATCTCAGCACTTTGGGAGGGCAAGGTGGGCAGATCATGAGGTCAAGAGACCAAAACCATCCTGGCGAACATGGTGAAACCCCATCTCTACTAAAAATACAAAAATTAGCTGTGCATGGTGGCACGCACCTGTAGTCCCAGCTAGTCAGGAGGCTGAAGTAGGCAAATAGCTTGAACCCAGTAGGCGGGAGTTGCAGTGATCCGAGACTGTGCCACTGCACTCCAGCCTGGTGACAGAATGAGACTCCATCTCAAAAAAAAAAAATTCTCAACATCACTAATGTTCAGAGAAATGCAAATCAAAACCACAATGTGATACCACCTTACTCCTGCAAGAATAGCCATAATCAAAAAAATCAATAAACAGTAGATGTTGGCAGGTATGTGGCGATCAGGGAACACTTCTACACTGCTGGTGGGAATGCAAAGTAGTACAACCACTATGGAAAACAGCGTGGTGATTCCTTAAAGTACTAAAAGTAGAACTACAATTTGACCCAGCAATCCCACTACGGGGTATCTAACCAGAGGAAAAGAAGTCTTTATACAAAAAAAGATACTTGCACATGCATGTTTGTAGCAGCACAATTCACAATAGCAAAATTGTGGAACCAAGCCAAATGCCCATCAATCAACGAGTGAATAAAGAAACTGTGGTATGTGTGTATGTGTGTATATATATATATACACATACATACATATGTGTGTGTGTGTGTGTGTGTGTGTGTATGATGGAAATCTACTCATCCATAAAAAGAAATTTATTACCTGCATTTGCAGTGACCTGGATGAGATTGGAGATCATTATTTCAAGTAAAGTAACTCAGGAATGGAAAACCAAACATCGTATATTCTCACTAATATGTGGAATCTAACTTATAAGGATGCAAAAACATAAGAATGATAAAATGGACTGTGGGGACTTGAGGAGAAGAGTGGGATGTGGGAGAGGGATGAAAGACTACAAATATGGTGAAGTGTATGCTGCTCAGGTGATGGATACACCAAAATCTCACAACTCACAACTAAAGAACTAACTCATGTAACCAAATACCACCTGTATTCTAATAACTTATGAAAAATAAGTTTAAAATATTTTTTAAGTTGGACAAAAATTTTAATAGACATTTCTCAAAAGAAGACATACAAATGGCAAACAGGCATATGAAAAAGTGCTCAACACCATTGCTCATCAGTGAAATGCAAATCAAAACTATAATGAGATACCATGCCACCCCAGTTAAAATGGTTTGTATACAAAAGACAGGCAATAACAAATGCTGATCAGAATGTGGAGACAAGGAAACCCTCCCACACTGTTAATGAGAATATAAATTATGACAACCACTGTAGAGAACAGTTTGGAGGTTCCTCAAAAATACTAAAAATAGAGCTACCATATGTTCCAGCCATCCAACTGCTGGGTATATATCCAAAAGAAAAGACATTAATATATTAAAGAGATATCTACATTGCCATGTTTGTTGCAGTACTGTTCACAATAGCCAATATTTGGAAACAACCTAAGTGTCTATCAACAGATGAATGGATAAACAAAATGTGCTACGTATACACAATGGAGTAGTATTCAGCCAAAATAAGAATGAGATCTTGTCATTTTCAACAATATGGATGGAGCTGAATATCAATGTTAAGTGAAATAAGCAAGGCACAGAAAGAAAAACATTGCAAGTTCTCACTTATTTGTGGAATCTAAAAATCAAATCAATTGAACTCGTGAACTTAGAGAGTAGAATGATGGTTACCAGAGTCTGGGAAGGATTGTGGGGGGTGAGGAAGTGGGATGGTTAATGGATACAAAAAATTTAGAAAGAATAAATAAGATCTAATATTTGAAAACACAAAAGGGCGACTGTAGTCATTAATAACTTAATCATACATTTAAATGTAACTTAAAGAGTAAAATTGGATTGTTTGTAACACAAAGGATATACACTTGAGAAAATGGATATACCATTCTCCATGATATTATTGTTATGCATTGCATGGCTGTGTGAAAACATCGTATATACACTACAAATGTCTACATTTACTATGTACACACAAAAATTAAAAATAAAATTTTACAAAAGAAGAAAGATAAATAAATAGAAATATAGATGAGAGACAAATTGTTGTTATGTAACTGTCTAACTAGTTATCTAACTAGATGGAGATATATCTACCAGAAAATGTCATTTCTAAAAAGTATAAAAACCTAATATTATTAAATAAGAAAATCAGTCAGTAAGCCCAACAGAACAATAGGCAAAAGAGTCTTGCAGAAATTAATTTCATAGAATATGAAAATTGCAAAAAATATCACCTACATCATTAGACATCAGGGAATTGCAAATTGTAACCAAAATGAGACACACACACACACACACACACACAAACACACACACACCCAGATGGCTACAAATATGCGTGTAAAATACAAAATATTTATGGTAATATAAAAAAGTCAAAACTTTCATATAATTTTGTGGGGAATGTAAATTAATACAAGTAATTTGTAAAACATTTGAACATATACAGAACTTATGTCTCAGCAACTACATTCTCACATGCATTCCAATAGATAGACATATAGCAAGTTTCCAAAAGACATGCAGTAAGTTGTTCCTATCAGCAGAATTTATGGTATTTCTAAACTGGAAGCTACTTAAATGTTCAGTGACAATAGGATGGGAATATAAATTGTGCTATATTCACACAGTAAAATATTTTACAGTTATGAGATTAAAAGAAGTATAAGAAAACATAGCAGAAGATACAAATTTTGCAAATATAATGTTGAGTGAAAAAAGCCGAAAATGAGAGTGTGGTGGTCAGTTTTATATGTCAATTTAGCTACACTATAGTCCCCAGTATTCAACAAAACACAAGCATAGGTGTTGCTATGAAGGTATTTTGTAGATGTAATTAAATTTCACAATTGGTTGACTTTAAGTAGCAGAAATTTTTCTAGATAATCTTGAAGGGCCTGATTCTATCAACAGAAAGTCTTGACAATCTTGATGGGCTTGAAAATATCAATGGAAAGTCTTTAAGAACAGAACTGAAGCTTACCTAGGGAAAAGAAATTCTGCATGTGGACTGAAGCTTCAGTCCATGTCTGCAAGTTTCGGTTTTCCTTTTCTAACATCTTCACCTAAGGATTTCAGTCATGCATATCCAACCTCCAGAATCATGTAAGCCAATTCATTGCAAGAAATTATATATATAATAAGATTATACATACACATGTATATGTTATATATATGATTTATTGCAAGGAATACATACACACATATATACACACATATACACACACTACTTACTTTGCTTGTCTTCTTGAAACCAAATGTATCTGGGCTAATACAAGGATTTATTTATATAAAGTACAAAAATAGGCAAAATCAATCTAACTTGTAAAATATTAGGATAGTCATTACCCTTGGTGCAAGTAACAGAAAGAATAATATAGGAACATTCCAGGTTAGCAGTAATATGTGTCTCTTGATCTTGATGCTGGTGACATAAGTATTCACTTTGTTAAAATTCAGTGAGCTCCAACCTTATTTAATATGTATATGAAATTAGTTTTCTCTATGCTATGCTTTAATAAAACATAGAAAAAAAGGAAGAGATGGGATTAAGAGAATAAGGGAAATATCAGAATAGATGAGCAGTGATTCAGACTTATTAATAAGGAACACTACTCAACTGCTGATAAAACCATTCAGTTGGGATAATGAGACTGTTTCTTGAGTGTTGTAAGAATCTGGAGGCTGGATTCAACTGCATCTACTAAGGCATTATGAAGAGGAAGAGCAAGCTAACATATTGAAGGAATTTCCTTATATCTTCTTCCTCTTCCTCCTCCTCTTCTTCTTCTTCTTCTTCTTCTTCTTCTTCTTCTTCTTCTTCTTCTTCTTCAGACAAAGTTTTGCTCTTGTTGCCTAGGCTGGAGTACAATGGCATGATCTCAGCTTACCGCAACCTCCGCCTCATGGGTTCAAGTGGTTCTACTGCCTCAGCCTCCCGAGTAGCTGGAATTACAGGTATGCACCACCATGCCCAGCTAATTTTATATTTTTAGTAGACACAAGATTTCTCCATGTTGAACAGGCTGGCCTCGAACTCCCGACCTCAGGTGATCCTCCTGCCTCGGCCTCCCTAAGTGCTGGGATTACAGGAGTGAGCCGCCATGCCTGGCCCAAATTTCCTTATATATTCTTATTGTCTTTCAATGTTTCTTTAGTGTCTTCCATTTTTAGAACCTAATAAAAAAACTGTTAGCAAAGAAATTTGGACAGCAAGTTTTCAAAGTTCTGGTCTTAGGATAACAGAGCAGAGAAAGATTGATTTGGAACTGAGATTTAGTAGCAAAAAGAAAAGTAAACAATATAATATAGTTGTGAGACAGAATGAGATAATGCATTTGAAGTTCTTAGCCAGTGTTTGAAGCATTGGCATACACAAGAAAATATTATTTTTTGTTTATAATATTATAAATATAACCTAAGATATGTCAGATGTATCTTGGGATAAAATATTTGGGCACATAAATTGCATCATTTTCTCCATGTCAGTATGTATTTACTTAGTCTCACTATATCTAACAAATGGCAGTGTCATGATAAGTCAGAATCCCATAAAGAATTCATGGGAAAAAACATTACTAAGATTATAATGAGAAAAATTAAAGTAAGAAGCCTATTAGTTTATTTAATGAGAGATTTAAAAAATACTAATCCCTCATTCTAACAACAGTTACATTTCCCTCATGAATTATCGATCAAATTCTTCAGAAATGATGGCCTGTTACAATCAACTTAGGTTTGATACTTGATTTGGGCAATCCTTGAATATTATTAAAATAAAACAATGATGAGTCTGATAATTTTCAAATTCAGAAATATAATAAATAGCAAACAACTATTAGCTAAAGAGAAGGCTACTGTGTTGGTTAAGGATTGCCATAGTAGCAAATAGCCCATATATCTCAGATCCTTACAGTAAAGCAAATGTTTATTTCTTGCTCATATTACATGTCTCCTTGCTCTCTACATGTCTATAGTTATAAAAATTTCTAAGTAGCACCGAGGATAAAGGCAGTCTCTTTACCTGGTATGTAAAGGTAACATAGCAAAGAAAAAGAAAACATAACTCAAATATATAGCCAAGAAGTGGAGCAAGTTACTTTTATTCACATTTTATAGAAAAAAAACAAGTTGCATGGCCAAGTGGCCAAGTTTGACATCTTGGAGCAGGAAATTATAATTGTCTGAGAAGGGGCAGTGAATATTTCAACAGTATTGAAATCTACCACATCTCCTGTAAAATAGCACTCAGACAATTCATAACCACATTATCAACTTATGACTGAAAGTTGATTAATTGTCAAGGAATTAAAAATCATGCAAAGTTTATCAATTATTATATATTTACATATAGCTAATTTCACAGAAGATGGGTCAGGAAATCAAATGATCTCTGATAAATACACGTAGAAAATAATGCAATAGGGTAAGGAATGCAATAGATTTTTTTAATGTGGGTTACAAAAAGTAAACATACGTTGAGTAGAATATAAATTTAAAAAAACGTAATGAGAGTGCCATCAACAGGATGGCAGAAGAGGGGGTCCCAAGCCTGTGTCATCCAACAGAAACAAATATTTGATGGCATAAACAGACAAATTTGACTTTGTGAGACTCTTGGGATCCAAATAGCTGATTATAAAACAATTATGTCCAAGGCCAAGCAGTGCCTCTTTGAGAAGTAAGCCCACACACAGCTGTCATCAGCCACTTCCACCAAAGGACTTGGTAGCCACACCTGTGTGTGTTCCTAGTAATAGGACCTGCAGACCTTGGGCCCAAATATGCTCTTTAAATCAGTTGCATGACCCAACTCCAGTAGAGCTTTCACCTGGTCTGGAGGCAGTACTACTCGTAGGCCTAGTGGAAGCCACAACCATATGTGTCCCTGGTAGCAGACTTGCTAACTACTAACTCAACTACAGATTCAGCATGGTCACAGAACCTGTCTTCATTCCCACTTGACTGTGATGTCCATCAGCCAGGAGAAGTCTTTACCTGCAGAAATAAGTCTATCAAGACTGGAAGAAGAGTCTTTTCCTTCAAACATAGACGCTAATGAAACGCTACATAGATTATAAAGAAAGAGGCAAATATAACATCAGTAAAGGAAATAAAAAAGCTCCAGCAAGTAAGTGAAAGAAATGGAGATTCATAAAGTGCTTGGCAAAAAATTCAAAATGTTCATTTTAAAGAGACTCAACAAACTACAAAAGAACACAGAAAACTAAACAAAACTGGGAAAACAATACATGAATAAAATAAGTTCAATTAAAAATAGAATTTATTTTAAAAAAGAAATCTAGAAACAAGTATACAATAACTGAAATAAAAAATTCAACACAGAGTTTCAACAGTATACTTGATTATGCAGAAGGAAAAAAATCACAAATTTGAAGACAGGGCATTTAAAATTATAAAGTTAGAGGAACAAAAAAGACAAACAAATGAAAAAGAGTCAGGAAATCCTACCTGACTATGGCGCACAACATAAACCAATATACACATACAAAATATTCAGAAGTAGTAGAGAGTCAAAGAAAGAAAGTTTATTTTAAAAAATCATGACAGAAAATTCCTAAAACTAGGAAGAAAATTTAACATCCATATCCATGAGTCCCAGAAAACTCCATATAGGCTGAACATTAAGGTTTCACTGAGATATGCTATAATTAAATTGTCAAAAGTGAAAGACAAAGAGAATTATGAAAGCAGCAGGAGAAACGTGTCTCATTACATAAAAGGAAAGTTCTATAGAACTATCAGCAGACTTTCCAGCAGAAAACTCAGTCCAGAGGAGAAAGGCGGATAAATGTAAAGTGCTGAAAGAAAAAGTTGTCACCAAAGAATACTCTTCTCAGGAAAAATTATTCTTTAAAAATGAATGAGAGGTAAAGACTTCCACAAATAAACAAAACCTAAGAGAGTTCATGATTTGTAAAGCGACATTGTAGAATAAATGGAACCAAAAGACCTACAAAAGATACCATCCAACAGTAGTAGAATACATATTCTTCTAAAGCACAAAAGAACATTCTCCAAGATATATCTTGTTTTGGGCTATAAGTCTTAAGAAATTTAAGAAGAAATTATGTGAAGCATCTTTTTTGATCACAATGATATGTAATTATAAATCAATAAGAATAAATTTGGAAAATTCACAAACATGGAAATTAAAAAGAACAGTCAGATGATCAATGCATTAAAGAAGAAATAAAAGAGGAAATAAAAGATATTTTGAGACAAATGAAAATGGAAAGAAAACATATCAAACCTTTTGGATTTCAGCAAATTTAATTTATAACAGAAAAGTTTATAGCAGTAAACAGCTACATAAAGGAAAAAAATGAAAATAAATGGCCTAATGTTACACCTGAAAAAAGTAGAAAAAGAGGAAACTAAGACCAAAATCAGTAGAAGGAGCTAGTGATCAGAGCAGGAAAAAAATGAATTAGAAACTAGAATAATAACAGAAAAGGTCAATAAAACTAAAAGCTATTTTTTGAAAAGATGAACAAAATTACCAAGTTTTAGCTAGTGCAGGGAAAAATAAGATAAAGGTAATCAGAAATGAAGAGGTGACATTACAGCAAAAAACAGAAATACAAAGGATCATAAGAGATTGCTATGAACAGTTATACCCGAAAAAGCTGTCTAACTTAAACAGATAAATATCCAGAAACATACAACTTACCTTGACTGAATTATGAAGGAAGAGAAAATCTGAACAGACCAAAAACTAGTAAAGAGATTGAATCAGTAACAGTTTCTTATAATAGAAAAAGCAATAATCACATGGCCTACCTGCTGAATTTAATCAAACATTTAATACAAAACTTTTAAAACTCTTCCAAATTAGTGAAAAAGAAAGAACACTTGTAAATTAATTTTACCAGGCCAGTGTTACCCTAATATCAAAGCCAGACAAGTATATTACAAAAAATTTACATATTAATAGCCTTGATGAACATAAATGCAACAAAACCCAATAAAATACTAGCAAACAAAATTTGAAAGCATATTTTAAAAAATCATTCATCAAAATTAATATTTGCCCCTGGAATGCAAGGATGGTTCAACATATACAAATTAGCAAGTGTGATACATTAAATTAGTAGTATAAAGGATACAAATTATATGATTGTTTTAATGCATACATATAAAGTATTTAATAAAATTCAACATTTTTTCATGGTAAAAACTCTCAACAAATTAGGTGCCAAAAGAATGTATTGAAGCATAATAGAGGTCACATTTGACAATCCCACAGCTAATATCATACTCATTGTTGAAAACTGAAATTTTTTTTCTATATGATCAAGGACTAAACAAGGATACCTGCTCTTACCGCTTTCATCCAACATGCCACTTGTAGCTACAGTCAGAGCAATTAGGCAAGAAATACATTTAAAAGGCTTTCAAATTGGAAAGGAAGACATAAAATTCTGTCTGCTTGCAGACAACATGACTGTATCTATAGAAATTCCTAAAGATTCCAGCAAAAACCAGTTAGAACTAACAAAAATATTAGTAAAGTTGCAGGATAGAAAATAAATATACCAAAATCAATTATGTTTTTAACAACAAACTATCTGAAAAATAAACTAATAAAACAATTCCATTCCCAATAACATTAAAAATAATAAAATTTTTAGGAGTACATTTAACTAAGAAATTAAAAGATCTAAACCTTAAAAGCTATAAAACATTAAGAAAAGAAATTGACATGGACACATGTAAATGAAATATATCTTATGGTCATTATTTAGAAGAACTAATATTGCTAAACTTCTACATTACCAAAAACAGAAAAATTACATTCATAAATCATCAGGGAAATACAAATAAAAACCACAACCTAATATTACATTATTCCTGTTAGAATGAATGGTATTAAAGACAAAGATGTAGAAAAAACTAACTTTTGTACGTGGTGGTTGGGACTGCAAATTGTTACACTTATACAGATTACAATATAGAAGTTTCTCAAAAAAGTTAAAAATAGAGCTAATATATGATCCAGCAATTCCACTAGACTGCATATATCAAAAGAAAATAAAATTACTATCTCAAAGAGATATCTGCACTCTTTCATTGCAGCATTATTTATAATAGACAAACCATAGAAATAACTTAAGTCTCCATTGACATGTAAATTGATAAAGAAATGTAATGGGATAGATATACATCTATGTATCATATATCTATATCTACATGCAGGCATACCTTGGAGATATTGCAGGTCTGGTTCTAGACCACCACAAAAAGCAACTCTTTTTTTTTTTTTAGTTTATAAAGAAAAGAGATTTATTTTGACTTACGGTTCTGCAGGCTATGTAGGAAGCATGGTGCCAGCATCTGCTCCTGGTGAGGGCCTCAGGAAGCCTCCAATCATGGTAAAAGGCAAAGGGGAGGCAGGCACATTATACGGAGAGAGCAGGGGCTAAAGAGAGAGGCGGAGGTGTCACACTCTTTTTAACAACCAGGTGTCTTGTGAACTCAGAGCAAGAACTCACTTATTACCACAAGGAGGGCACTAAGCCATTCATGAGGGTCATAGGTCATGACTTACCCCCATGACCCACCCCCATGACCCAAACACCTCCCACTAGGCCCCACTCCAACATTGGGGATCACATTTCAACATGAGATTTGGAGAGGAACACACATACAAACCACGGATGCATGGTTTGGATGCTGTATAAGTAATTGTTATACTGTTACATGGCATATGCTGTACAAATAGTTGTAAATGCTGTATAAATAGTTGTTACACTATTGTTTAGAGAATATGACAAGGAAAAATGTCTGTACATGTTCAGTACAGATTTAAAAAAAAATTTATATACAGTGTGTTGAATGCACAGATGTGGAATCCATGGATATGAAAGGCCAAGTACACAGATTATAATCTTGTTATATATATATATGTCTTATATATATATATAAACATATCAAAATGTATATTGGAGTATACAGAGATCTTTAGATTGAAATAGTGTAAAAAATACTTAATACATTTCAATTATATAAGTACATACATATAATTGAGTACAAACATGTACACATAGATGAAATTGTACCCTACATATCCAGTCTTACATTCCAGGTGATACAATAGAACTATCAGCACAAATTTTGCAGTAAATCTTAGTTCACTCAAATTCACATGAAATGGCTAAGAACAACAAAAACTTTCTTTTGATAAATAATGATTTCCCTTTACTTTCCCTTTTCCTTTTTTTTTTTTTTTTTTTTTCCTCACTGACTTATTTTTTCTTGTGTGTGTGGTGAGAACATTTAAAATCTACAGTCAGGTGATATATTATTTCCTGCTTTGAAAATATCAATTTTGGGTACTAGGCTTAGTACCTGGGTGACAAAATAATCTGTACAGCCTCCCATGACACAAGTTTACCTATGTAACAAAACTGTACATGTACCCCTGAAACTAAAATAAAATTTTAAAAATCTATTTTTTACTTAAAAAAATTCTACAGGTATGTAGAGTTGCTATAATCTTACTCTTCAGTTCATAGCACATATTTTTCATCAATCCAAGTAAGGATCCTACTGTGTTATATTTTACTTTGTTTGATTATTTATTTTCAACCAGGCATTGGAAGAACTGTGGTATATGTATGAAGTATTATATCTTTTTCTTTCTTTTTTATTATACTTTAAGTTCTAGGGTACATATGCACAATGTGCAGGTTTCTTACATATGTATACATGTGCCATGTTGGTGTGCTGCACCCATTAACTCATCATTTACATTAGGTATATCTCCTAATGCTATCCCGTCCCCCTTCCTGAACACCCCAACAGGCCTCACTGTGTGATGTTCCCCTTCCTGTGTCCAAGTGTTCTCGTTGTTCAATTCCCACCTATGAGTGAGAACATGCGGTGTTTGGTTTTCTGTTCTTGCGATGGTTTGCTGAGAATGATGGTTTCCAGCTGCATCCATGTCCCTACAAAGGACAGGAACTCATCCCTCTTATGGTTGCATAGTATTCCATGGTGTATATGTGCCACATTTTCTTAATCTAGTCTGTCACTGATGGACGTTTGGGTTGGTTCCAAGCCTTTGCTATTGTGAATAGTGCTGCAATAAACATATGTGTGCAGGTGTCTTTATAGCAGCACGACTTATAATCATTTGGGTATATACCCAGTAATGGGATGGCTGGGTCAAATGATATTTCTAGTTCTAGATCCTTGAGGAATTGTCACACTGTCTTCCACAATGGTTGAACTAGTTTACAGTCCCACCAACAATGTAAAAGTGTTCCTATTTCTCCACATCCTCTCCAGCTTTGCATTAGCACTTGCTGCTTCACCTTGCACTTTAATGTTATGGAGATAGCTTCTTTCTTTAAACCTCATGAGACAATCTCTACTAGCTTCCAACTTTTCTTCATCAGCCTCTTCACCTCTCTCAAGTTTTGTAGAATTGAAGTAAGTTAAGGCCTTCTTCTGAATTCAGTTTTGGCTTAAGGGAGTGTTGCGTCTTCTTTGATCATTTATCTAGACCCTAAAACTTTCTCTATATCAGAAATAAGGCTGCTTTTCTTTCTTATCAATTGTTTGTTCACTAGAAATTTTAATGTTTTCCAAATACTTTTCTTTTGGATTTACAACTTTGCTAACTTGTTAGGTGCAAAGGTCCTTGCTTTTGGCTGTTTTGGCGTTTTACATACCTTCCTCAGTAAGCTCAATTATTTTAGCTTTTGATTTTGAAAGATATGCAATTCTTTCCTTAATTTTAATAATTAGAGGCTATTTTAGAGATATGAATTGACCTAATTTTAACATTGTTGTATCTTAGGGAATAGGGAGGCCTGACAAAAGGAGGAGAAATGGAGAAATGGTCATTGTTGAAGCAGTCACAACACACACGTTTAAGTTTGCTGTTGTATATGGTTGTGCTTTGCAGAGTTCCAACACAATTACAATAGTGATGTCAATAATCACTGATCACAGATCACCAAAACAGATCTAATAATAATAATAAAGCTGACAATATTGGAAGAATTAACAAAATGTGACAGAGACATGAAGTGAGCACATCCCACTGGAAAAATGATGCTGACAGATATTACATACAAGGTTGTCACAAAGCTTCAGTTTGTAGAAACAATATAATATCTGCAAAGTGCAAGAAGGCAAAACATAAAAAATAGGTATGCTTCTGTGTGTGCATATATATATGTATATATAAAGCAGAATATTTCTCTGTTTTATAAAAATAAGATCCTGTCATTATGTGACAACATAAATAAACCTGTAGGATTTTATGCTAAGTGAAATAAACCAGACACAGAAAGAAAATTACTGCATTTTCTCTCCTGTATGGGGAATCTTAAAAAGTTTAAGTCATAGAAGTAGAGAGCAGAATGGTAGTTACTAGGGCACAGGGGTTGGGAAATATTGGGATATGTTAGTCAAAGTGCACGGTTTCAGTTTGAAAGATGAATACATTTCATAGATCTAATACACAATATAATGACTATAGTTAATAGTACCATCTTTTATACTTAAAATAAGCAAATAATACTGTCTTTTATACTTGAAATTTGCTAAAAGAATAGGTCTTAAATGTTTTCACCATGCATGCAAAAAGGTAACTGATGGATATGTTAATTAATTTGATTTTGATGAACATCTCACAATGTACATCCATACCAAAATTTTAAATTGGGCACCTGAAATATGTATAGAAAATTTGTTTGTCAATTATGCTTCAAGAAAAGTGGAAAAAAGTTAATAATACAATAAAAAGTAATTGGTAGTAAAATCTTGCTATTAGAGCAAAAATTGCAGATCAGAAAATAAGGGAAAATCTAGAGGGAATAGAAGAGATAGTTGAATTTTGATATAATTGAGAAATAAAAAAAGATATATGAATGCATGTTCCTAGTTTCTTCAGCTCCCAAATTTAAGAGTCCTGATGTTGTTAGCAGTGGCAGAGCTCTGAGTTACCCTGAATTAAGGGCGGCATAGACATATATGATCATAGCAACTTTAGTCCTTGCCTCCTCAGAAGAAAGAATGTGATTGTGGGGCATAAAGGAGAAAAAGAGAGTGAGGCAAATTTTAGAGAAGGATTGGAAGTTTATTTAAAAGGCTTTAGAACAGGAAAGAAGGGAAACCCTTGGAAGAGATTCAATTGAGCACTTGAAGGTCAAAGAGGAAAGAGGAAGAAGCCCTTTAACCTTGATCTTTAGACTTTAAAGGCTCACCTCTTTCCCATGATTCTTCCCTTAGGGTGGACTTCCTGCCTGTGCAGTGATTTCCTTAACCTTTGTAATTCAGCACATATAGTGTGTTTAGGGAGTAATATGCATGCACATCTGAGGTTTTTTTGTTTTTTTGTTTGTTTTTTCTTTTTTTCTGGTGGTGTGTGCCCCTGGAATGTCACATTCTTTCTTAACACACACGCCCAGAGGCCTCTTCTCCCTGGGGTCTGCATTCAATTAACACTTTTAATGTTAACAAGTGTGGATCATCAGGAGATTGTCTCTTCCTGGTTGTTGAATTATTATTTTTAGAGAGGCAAAGTGATAATTGCCGAACCATCACCCGACATTTCTAGTGGGAGTGGGAAAGCCCTCTCCTGCCCTGCTCATGCCTAACTACCTGTAACGATGTGGTGCTGGAGAAAATTCCAAAGAATGACAGTAAAAGTTGGGTGAGGTACATTACTGGGATTAATTTCCAACTTCCTAAAGCTGATGGCTAGATAGAGGAAATTGGAAATCCTTGGCAATTCAACAAAAGTAATTAAGAGAGTTTCTATTATGCAGCTGGAATAATAGATATAGTATAATGTCATCGAACGTTAAAATTTATTTTAGTATTAATGAACTTCAACTCTAGAAGACAGAAAAAAGTAAAACATCACCCCTGGTTGCAGGAATGTGATATATTGCATTTTTTGGTTTCTGTTCATTTTAAAGCTTTGCTTTATTGAAGGATAATTATAGACAAAAAAAATTTTGTGGAATTTATTCTCAAAAAGACCAGTAATCATTTTAGCTTTCTTTAGTATTTCATACATTCATAAAATAGCAGATTGTAACAGAAATTACTATAGTACTCACAATAGAGATGATTGTTTCTGTGCAATTGATGGAGAAAACTGCATGCAAGTAAAACTTGAACTTTTAAAAGGTGGTTCAGGGAAATTGAGAATTATTTTCAATGATGATATTATTCCTTATAGAAAGCAATCAGTCCAAAATGGAACAGCATTTTATCCAAATGTGAGCAAGGCTGATTAAAGGCTAATGGAAATGAGAAAGCAAACAAAATCAAAATTAAAATCCAAATATAATCACATCATCGTTATTATTAAAGCACATGACAATGTTGAGGCTCAGTACACATCACCCTAAGTACACATATGCTTTGGTATGACCGTAGCAGACCAGCTCTGCTACTCCAAAACATACTTACGTGATATAGTTTGATCCAATTAGTCTTAGAAACTGAAGACACAGGAGTATCTCTCAAAACTGCCCTTTTGAAATAGAAATTTATATCTATGAAGAAAATGTACATTAGTAAAATGTTTGTCTCAGGAATAGGGCTGCTACCAGGTCACTTTTATTGCCTGAAATACTTTTTTATCTGCATAACAAGACAATATTTATTTTCCATGCATTTCTTCCATTATCCTCCAAAAACTTGTTACCACCACCCAAGCCACTATTCCCCTCTGTAGCTCAAGACGCTCTATCAGCTTCAATCATCTGACCTTTCTTCAAGTCTCATATTTTGTGGAACCCCATACAATTAAATATGTTTTTTCTCTTGTTAATCTGTTTATGTTAATTTAATTTAAAATCCAACCAAAGAAACTTGAAGTGAGGTGGAAACCAACATTTCCTCCTCTGAAATAAGTACTCCACTTACAAAAAATGTATTTGACACCCTTGTTAGTGCAACTATTTTATTTTGTACATTTGCATTTACATTCTTAATTGAGGTGGATCTGGATAATAATTATAGGTTAGTTGATAGGACTAAAGGGATTCACATATATAAAAAATTATAACAATGCACGGGCATAGTAACCATTATAAGATATTTGTTTTCTGCATTCCTGTTTAGCTGCTTTAGGGGTTTGGTAGGCAGGGGTGAAAGTTTTGGGTTTTATTACAAATAGAGAAATTTTCCCAAGTAAGAAAGATTGCAGGTAGAAAAATTTGAGATTATATGCAGGAGAGTGACTATAATTTCCTGCAAGGATTCTAACTTGGACGAATAGGAGAGTAAGATTAGGAAATAAATGATGAACGAGAAAAAAGTTTTGATATTACTGGATTCGAGAACCTTCACAGTGTAAAGGAGTTTCATAGTTGGTATACTAGAAAAAAAAAAAAAAACGAAAAAGAAAGTAGAGGGGTTGTTAGAGAGTGGGATACTCTAGATAATGAAGGCAGTAAAATTTCTGGTGATGATGAGGTACAGTATGTACAGGAATAGACGCACAAGATGAAGTGAAGGGCATTATCTATGAATATGGAATGATCAACAAAATCAGAATTTTGGACTATACTGTGAAAGAAAAAATATCTTGGGGATCCTAAATCGCTAAGCTAAATGGAAAAGTCAACCTGGGAACGTCTCAGGGCAAACCTGCCTCCAATTCTATTCAAAGTCAATCCTCTGCTCACTGAGGTAAATGCATATCTGATTGTCTCTTTGGGGAGGCTAATAGGAAACCCAAAGGAATGCAACCATTTGTCTCTTATCTTCCTATAACCTAGAAGTTGTCCCTTGTTTCTGGACCAAACTAATGTCCATCTTACATATGTTAATTGATATCTCATGTATCCCTAAAACATATAAAACCAAACTGTGCTCTGACCACCTGGGACACATGAGGTCAGAACATTCTGAGGCTGTGTCATGGGTGCCCATCCTCAAGCAAAATAAACTTTCTGAATTAACTGAGACCTGCCTCAGATATTGAAGGTTCACGTTTTGGTAACCACAAGGAGACTCTGAGTGGATGTACCTCTGAGCTTGACAAATTTCCTATGAGTGCTGGGTACCAGCATGAGCGAATTTGATGGCTCAAACAGATAGGACAATTTGCTAAGGTCTGGGAGCATCCTTCCAGAGAATATCTCATCTCCCAAAATAAAGTTTATTTTGCTGTACAACTCTCTTTATTTTTGAAGTTTTACTTGCTTCCAACAAGGAAGATAAGATTTCCTGTTTTGTGGTAATCTGTCAGGTAACACTTCTATGGAGTTTGAGTTTGCTCCCAATAGGGAGGATAAGTTTGAGTTACTTTTCCTCTTTCCAGGATGGTAAAGGATAGTCTTCAGCCTGAGACCTATCCCTTGGTAAGCAGGTGAATTGGGATTTTGTCTTGGCTAAAGTTAACAACCAGCTGGTCTTAATTTCTCCTCACCATTAGAGCGCTCAGTGATCATACTGCTTTTTTGTTGTTGTTTGTTCTGGTCTTTCTCTCATCAGATTTGACCAAGTGTTCCTGACTTGGTCAGGAAGAGAGAGAATTCAACATTATGAGTAACAAAGCCTCTCTAATTTTGCTAAAATTCCTCACAGATGCAAAAGGGGGAAAAAAAAAAACACCAACCCAAAACCCCTCAAAAATCCACTTGGTTTCTGTATTTGCTTTCTGTCTTAAAAAAAAAAAAAAGTTTTTACATTTACTTTTTTTCCACCTCCTTCCCCTTTTGCCATCTGCAGTACCAAAAATCTAGAAAAGGCTTCTTTTTTTTTTTTTTTTTTTTTTTGAGACGGAGTCTCGCTCTGTCGCCCAGGCTGGAGTGTAGTGGCCGGATCTCAGCTCACTGCAAGCTCTGCCTCCCGGGTTCACTCCATTCTCCTGCCTCAGCCTCCTGAGTAGCTGGGACTACAGGCGCCCGCCACCTCGCCCGGCTAGTTTTTTTGTGTTTTTAGTAGAGACGGGGTTTCACCGTGTTAGCCAGGATGGTCGCAATCTCCTGACCTCGTGATCCACCCGTCTCGGCCTCCCAAAGTGCTGGGATTACAGGCTTGAGCCACCGCGCCGGGCCTGAAAAGGCTTCTAATGACTTGCACCTCTTTAAGGAATTCAGAACAAAGTTGTCACTCATGCCTTTTGGGGGTGTTCTGTTTTCTTTCCGGAGTTTCAGGAGTCATGGGCAGATTCTGCTTAGATGTAGAGCTGTTTTTCTGTATTGCATGATCTGACCCCTTTGGCTTTGGGGGTACCAAGCACTACCTTGTACTGTGAAAGAATTTGACTTGGCGTGAGTAGTGACGTACAGGGTACACAGTATGAATCATAATAGATCTAAAAATTATTAATTATAAAATTTATACTAAGGAAAATCAGAGTGATCTACGTATTTAAAGATTGGTAAATTAGGGAAAGCAATGAGGGAATTGGTTGCCAAAAGCTCCAGGAAAGAGTCACATTTGGTATAGTCAAAAGAAATGTGCTCCAAAGGTCTGAGGTTGATTTTTATCATCGATATACTCACTATTTTTACTTCTATTTTAACTATGTCAAGTTCTGAAAGACATATTTAAAACTCACCAGTCATAATTATGTTTTTGTCAGGTCTTCAGTGTATTTCTAGGAATATTTCTTTTTTATGTGCTACTGCTATTGTTGTTCTATACAAAATGATATATGACTCGCATACCTCTTTTCTAAATTATACCTTTTATTATTACATAGTGTGACTCTAGATCCCACTTTCCCACTTAATGCTTTTGACTTTAAATCTCACTTTTTCTGCTATTAATATTGCCATTCATGTTTTTCCCCAGTTTCTTAAATCTCTATTCATCACCTTGACTATTTTTACCTCTTTCTTTTAGATTTTTGTTGTTTTTTTCTTATAAAAACATATAGTTGGAATTAATTCCTAACCACTAATGCAGTCATTGTCTTGGAATATTTAACCTATTCATAAATGATGCATTAATAATTGTCCTTAATTTATTTGTTCTATCTTGTTTGTTCCTTAACACGGACTTTGTTAGTTTTGGTTTTCCATTGTTTTTGGCTTAATAAATATTATTTTCTTTTTGTTAATATTATCAGTTTTTAAATTTTACTGTAATTTATTATATTAAGAATTTATTTTTTAGAAAAATTTAAGGTCATAGCAAAATTGAGTAGGAAATACAGAATTCCCACATACTTTCCATGCCTGCATATACAGGCTTCGGCAACATCAACATACCAGTGTAGTATATCTGTTAACAATCGATAAGCCATCATTGCCACATCATTATCAACCAAGTCCACAGTTTACATTAGGGTTCACTCCTGGTATTGTACATTTTGTGGTTTTTGTTTGTTTGAGATTGGGTATCACTCTGTCACTCAGGCTGGAGTATAGTGGTATGATCATAGCTCACTCTAACTCAAATTCCTGGGTTCAAGTGTTCCTCCTGCCTTAGCCTCCGGAGTAGCTGGGAATACAGGTGTATGACATCCTGCCCTACCAACTAAAAAATTGTAGATAAGGGGACTTACCATGTTGTCAAGGCTGGTCTAAATCTTCTGGCCTCAAGCAATTCTCCAGGATCCACCTTCCAAAGTGCTAGTATTATAGGTATAAACCACTGCACCTGGCCCATTCTATAGGTTTTGACAAATATATGATAACATGTATCCATTATACAGTGTGTAGACATTTCAAATTGGCTTCTTTTACTTAGTAACATGATTTTAAAATTTCTGTGTTTTTTAATGCCTTGATAGTTCATCTCTTTTTAGTGCTGACTAATATTCCACTGTCTGTATGTACCACATTTTATTTATCTATTTATCTTTGAAGGACACCTTTGTTGATCCCAAGTTGTGGCTATGATGCATAAAATTGCTATAAATATAAGCATGTGGAGGAAAGATGGTAAGTGATTGTTTAATAGGTATGGAATCTTGAAGAGTAGGACTAATAAAAATGGTCTGGAATTAGTAGAGATAGTTTTATAACATTGTGAATATATATTAAACATCATTGAGTTTTATAATTTAACATGACTAACAGAGTAAATTTTAAGTAATGCAAATTATCTTTATATACACATATCTCATATACACTCTTGATTTGTGCAAAGAGAAATAAGTTTATTTAACTTCTAGCAAAAGTGTAGTAACTGGTTTTAAAATAACATCATCACTCTAAACAACAAAAAACCGTAACTTTTTTTTTTTTTAAAGTACTACTGGCAGGATTGTATAACAACCAGTGGAGCTATGACTTAAATGTCCACTCATCAAAGATAACATTAAAAGAATATAAATGCAAACTGCAGAGTAAAATAAAGTACTTGTAATTATATATTTATACAGATACATATACAAAAAAAGTCAAATAATTCATCTGACAAATAGCTTAGAGCCAGAATATATAAGAAATGCTGCATATAATTAAGAAAAGGGCAAACGACTCAATATAAAAATGGAAAAATATTTGAACAGATCCTTTACAAACTTAGATATTCAAATGGCAAATTGGTATCTAAAAATTGCAAATTATCATTAATCATAAGATATATGACAATTAAAACTGCTTTCAAATAGGACCCAACACTTAAAAAAAAAAAAAGGAACTGAAAAGACAACACAAAACTTTAGGAAGGATATGGAGTAACTAGAACTCTTGTATAATGTTATTTAGAATGTAAGCTGTTTGGACAACTTTTTAGGAGTGTCTACTGAGGTTGACTATATAAATAATGCTTTACTTAGCAGTTATTCTTTTAAGTACACACTCACAGTAGAAATGTACAAGCATGTTCATAAAGAAATCATCCATAAAAGTTTTAAACTGAAAATGCAGTAAATATACATCAACAATGAAATGACTGAGTTACTTGAGGGAATGTAGAATGTGAGGAAGTAAAATATGGTAAACTACTATTGCATGCATAAGAGGGATGGATTTCCTTAGATGTAACATTGAGTGAAAGAAGCCAGACTTTAAAAACTATATTTTGCACAAATGACATTACATAACGCTAAAAAATTAGTAAAATTAATGACATAGAATTCAGGATAATATTACCATTGGTGACATTAATGACTGAAAGGAGGCTTCAAGGAGTCTTCTTGGGGTGTCGTTAATGTTCTATGTATTAACCTGCTTGTTATCTTCCCAGGTATGCTCACCTTGTAGAAATTCATTCAGCTGTACTTGATATTTAGTTTTCTTATTTTTCATGTCACAATAACATTATTTACAATAATGGAGTGTAGTTGAGGGGAATAATTATTACTAATTATCAAACTAACTGTAGTAGATCAGGGAAGAAATAATAAGTTGAATTAAGGTAGTAGTGTGGAAACGTAAAACATTAGGATGAACTAGGATTGACAGGTCTTGTTGAACAATGGACGTAGAATAAACAGAGAAGGAGATTTTAGTGTGTACACTGACACCCCATATCTATCCTTAAGCCTTTCAATGAACTAAATTCTTCATTTTAACCATCAGAGAAAGACTAATTAATTAAGGCAGCACGGGACTGAAAATGCAATACACTAAGCCAATTAATAAGACACACCAGAAAATTGAGTCTTACCATTTGCCAATCATTAGCCTCCATAATCACTAGGCTCACTAGAAGAACAAGGTAATGTGATACAGATTCAGAATAATAATTTGACAGACTGTTACATCGTCAGCAAAAGATAGACCTGATTTTCAGATCCTGAGAAATGCTTGAACTCACAGGGACAGATGTTTTCGTATAAGTGTAGGGGCCAGGAGAATGGACCTCATAGTCCTCCCAGTTTTTACAACATGATTTTGCATACTGCAGTAATATTTAGAAATCCATCCATGTACTGTGTTATAATGGAATTGAGTGTATTTAGATTGAAATACAAGGTACACAAGATACTACTACATCTGCCTTTACCCAAGTGAGATCAACCAGATCACATCAGTAGAACAGTCCAATTGTATTTTTTAAAGTATGATTAATAATGGTTGTTTTAAGCCACTATATTTACATATTTTATGCTGTAATAAATAAATGATACCAACAACTATTTTACTTTTTATCTGAGTACTTATCACTACCTGATATGACTTACTTAATTTCATTATCCACCCATATAAAATTCATGAAAGAAGCAAACTTTTTGTCTTTTTAGTTGCTTTATTTCCTGAGTCTAAAAATGCACATAGATTTGTATTTATTTCTAGATCAATAAATACATTTACATTTCTTTATTTGTTTTCTGTGAGGGAATGCTGTCAAAAAATAGTTACTAAAATATTACCACAGTTTGCTTCAAGTTTTTAAACGTATGCTCCTGATACATTTTTATTTACTTTTTTCCTGTTTTGATAATGTGAGAATATTTTATTTATATATTTTTACTTTATTGCTTAAACATAAAATTATTCTCAAAATGACATTATAGAAGTGAAATATAAATGTCAATTTTGAGTATAATTATGAAAAGGTTAAATTAGTTATTAAAAGATAAATAACTTTGTAGTACATAAAAAATGTTGCTATATAAAGTACATTAAAAAAAACAATTAAAAGTGTTTTACAGGGCCACAGTGTCTCACACCTGTAATCCCAGTACTTTCAGAGGCTGAGGCAGGCGGATCACTTGAGGTCAGGAGTCCGAGACCAGCCTGACCAGCATGGTGAAATCCTATCTCTACTAAAAATGCAAATAATAATAATAAAAAAAAAAGCCAGGTGTGGTGGCGTGTGCCTGTAATCTCAGCTCTTCAGGAGGCTGAGGCACAAGAATCCCTTGAGTCTGGAAGATGGAGGTTGCAGTGAGCTGAGATCAGGCCACTGGGCTCCAGCCTGGGATACAGAGTGAGATTCTGTCTCAAAAAAAAAAAAAGAGTGTTTTGGAAAAGAACATACAAAAATTGTATCAAAGATATGCCAATCAACTGAAAACAAAAGTAAGGTAAGGGAAAACATTGGCATCAGAAACATAGAATTTAAAGCAAAAGATGTTAACTGAGCCAAAAAGAACCACTGTATTTTAAAGAAGAGTATAAAGTATTACGAGCACAGTGGACCCTTAATTGACACGGAGTTTAGGTCTTTCTTGCACAGTTAAAAATTCAACAATAACTTGTGACTCCCCCAAAACTTAACTAGTAATAGCCTACTGTTGACTGGAGGCCTTAACAATAACATAAACTATGATTAAAACATACTTTGTATATTATTATATTTATTATATACTGTATTCTTACAATAAAGTAAGCTAGAAAAATTATGTCAAAAAAATCATAAAGGAGAGTAAATAAATTTACTATTCATTAACTGGAAATGCATTTCTTTACATTGAGTAGCAGTAAATAATCTAAATGAGAGTAACATTAAATAGATTTCAGATATACTTGAGTATTTAAAATGTGATTCATTTCCCACAAATTAATTCAAGAGTGCATAGTTTTCAGTAATACTATTAAGACAACAAAATATCATGACATAAAAAGAACAATGGCCTCCAGCTCTATCCACATCCCTGAAAAGGACATGATCTCATTCTTTTTTGTGGCTGCATAATATTCCATGGTGTATATGTACCACATTTTGTTTATCCAGTCTATCATCAATGGGCATGTAGGTTGATTCCACGTCTTTTGCTATTGTGAATAATGTTGCAATGAACATGCATGTGTCTTTATAACAGAATTATTTATATTCCTTTGGGTATATTCCAAGCAGTGGGATTGCTGGGTCTAATGGTATTTCTGTCTTTAGGTCTTTAAGGAATCACCACACTGTCTTCCACAATGGTTGAACTAATTTACACTCCCACCAACAGTGTACACACATTTCTTTTTCTCTACAACCTTGTCAGCATCTGTTAATTATTGATTTTTAAATAATAGAAGTTCTGACTGGTGTGAGATGGTATCTCACTGTAGTTTTGATTGCATTTCTCTAATAGTCAGTGATGTTGATTTTTTTTTTTTTTCACATAGAGGCCATTATCCTTAGCAAACTAACACAGGAACAGAAAATAGACACTGGATATTCTCACTTATAGGTTGTAGCTAAATGGTGAGAACACACGGACACATAGAGGGGAAAAACACAAATTGGGACCTTTGGAGGGTAAAGGCTGGAGGAAGGAGAGGATCGGGATAAACAACTACTGTGTACTAAACTTAGTACCTGGGTGATGAAATAACCCATACAACCCCCATTACACAAGTTTACGTATGTAATAAACCTGCACGTTTACCCCTGAACTTAAAATAAAAGTTTAAAAAAGCATTGATGAACAAAAAAGGAAAGCAATAGAAACAAACCTAATTTTTAAAATAAAAGAAAAAGGATAAAAAAGGCAAATTATGAATCAAAAACAAAATCAAGTTAAAAAAATAGCAGTGCAAACAAAATTATGGGATGTGGCAAAAATATACATGTAAAGAAAACCATACTCTTAAATTTTTAATATCAAAAAAGAATAAATTCTTCAAATCCAACATCCAACTAAACAAACAGGAGAATGTATAATTAAAAAAACAAAACAAAAATAATGTAGAATAATTGCAACAATAAAGATCACATGAGCAATTTAGGAAAAAGAAATGACAATGACAAATCTGGAAAGCAAGTCTTTTAAAGATTGAAAATATTAGAGATATTTCTTACAAAGTAATCAAGAATAAATTAAAACATAATTGTAAACAATTGCCAATGTGAATGATTAATGTGATATAACTATATAGATCAAATACATTTTAAAAACAATAGGAGATTATATCAAATAATAATACTCATTAAAACTCATAGGAAATTATACGATATTCTGAGAAAATAGAATTGATCAAAGCCAAATCAATCAGAGAAATAAAATTTAAATATTTCACTAACTATATGAGAAGAACAACCAACACAACAGCAAATAGTCTTCCAATACACCTATAATGATACTGTGTTAAAACTGTTTTATAAGAGATTTCTATAGAATTTTTAGGCAGTAGATTAAGTTTACATGATTAGAATTGCGTCAGCACACGGAACAGCAAAAAGGTTTGCCATTGAATTTTTCAACTCAGCATATTCCTTACAAACTTGCAGAGGATGGCATTAAAATAAACACATATTAACTCTGTATATTTTTGAATTAAATTAAACAGCATGCAAAAAAATAAATACAACAGGATGAACTATTGTTTATCCCTAAAATTCAAGGATGATACAATTAAAGAATTCATTAGTTGCAAATTATATTGAAATAAGCTAAAGATAGACTTGATCAAATTCTACATTCATTCCTGGCAAAAAATAAAACCAGAACAGACTGTTTCTCCAACATAATAAAATAAAACTTATATCAAGCCAAAAGCAGTAGTCATGGTTAATGTTTAAATCTTCCACTGATCAAATCATTTGTATTAAAAATCAAGAACAAGACAAGATTGCGTTCTAAATCAATGTGTTATTCTAAATCAATAACACAAGAAAACAAAATATTTAAAAAAATCAAAAACAGGAAAAACATTTCAATGTTTATGAAATTGCCTATCTAATCGGCTCAAAAAAGAAAATTAATTAGCCATTTGCAAAATATTTTAACACAACTTTCCAAAACAAGACATGTATAAGATGATAAAAATAATCCCTTTAGAAAAAGTTGTTCAAAATCATAAGAAACTTAATAACATCTAAATATGTGCTATGTAAAGAGAACAGGAATCTAACTATTAAACAAGAAAATTTAAATACATGCAATGGGATAGCTTGTATTAATATTTTCAAAGATGCATTACTTCTCATGTTAACCTATTTGTTAGATTTATAATGAACATTTTATTAGATTCTTAGAACTGAAAAATAATGATTTTTAAGTTTATCTAGAAATATAAAGATTTGCATAAGAAAATGTAATGTAAAGTCAATTTACTATACAATAAATGCGGTTAAAATTTTATTTTAATCAAATAAATGGACACTACTGTCGAGTTATACATATAGAATAATCACATTAAATTTAAATCTAGGAATTTATATTGAAACATATAGTATAAAGATAATATTTCTTTTTAGTGGGTAAGGGATAGAGGTTTATCCTATACTTAATGTCAAAGCAAAACTCAGCTGTATTATTTAACATATCATAATATATAAATATATATATATCATCAGAAGTCCATATAGGTAAATATCTATATAATCATAAGCTAGGAAACAATATATTTAATAAAGAAGTCAGTTGAGTACATAACTTTTTTTAAAGACTGTAGGAAGAAAGACCATAGTCTTTAAGAGGAGACAAACATCAGGAAAACCATTTGCAACAAATTAAAAACATGAGGTTAGTATCATAAACATGTAAGACTATTCATACAAAATAATTTCAAAAACTCAATATCTACATCGTATAATTTGTTACTTATATGTTATAAAAATTGAACCATAAAACACTAAATACTTGTGAAAAAACATGTCTCAGTGTCAATGCTAATTATAATAGTAAATATATTTTTAAACAACTATAATACCTATTAATAAGTATCTGCTAAATAAACTGGAAAATCCAAGAGTAAGCTAAATTTAAGAAGGGACTTGTTTAAATACATCTTTATCCATCTAAAGTAACATTATAAAGTTACTAAAATAATCAGCATTTTACTATGAAAATTATTTTATGACATAATTTATGTGTGGAAAACATCAGTGATTTCAACCTCTTTAAATATTAAAGATTTAAACTTCTGTAAAATAAAACATATATTTATATAAAACTAAGACATAGAAAACTGTAAGGATGTATATTTATCTAAAAATATACTAAAAGTTATCTCTGGCTGGAGGAATAACAGTTATCTCTGGCTAGTGAAGATATTATATATTTTCATTTTCATTGTGCCTTCTCTATATTCTTTAAAGTCACGGGTTACTTTTCTATTTTTAAATGAGTTTTCTTTTGTTATCCAAGTCTGTAGGTTAATGAGTGCGAATATTGAAGTAGGACGCTGAAACAGACTTGGATGAATTGTGGAAAATATTCTTTAGAAATACTTTGTCTCACAAGATATAGTCAAGTAACCAGGACCTAAATACATCCATTCACTCTGTCTTGTGCTTTTTTTTCATTTTGTGTGTATCTGCATACCTGTTGCAAGACCAACAGTGTGGGGTGCTGCCAAGCTCGGAAGCAAGGGACTATTCCTGTACGGTCAGTAGCTGGGTCCTTATTGCCTGGAAGAGGAAAAATATCTCGAAAAAGAAGAATATTGAAAGGCTCAATTAAACATTTTTGAAAATCCAGATACTGATTTTCACAATTTCTTTATGATCCACCTGGTGCCCAAACTAAGATAATTGTTGATGCAGTATTACTTAGGTTCCAAAGTAAAGACTAATAATGGATTCAGATGAATGGAAATACCATGTAAGGATAGAAGTTAGTGTATACCATAATGTTTGTCTGCTCATCTGTACGATGAATATTACCACTGTAGTGGGAATTAACTTTTCCATTATGTGTGAGCAATCTTTAGGAGAGAGGTTAACATTCGACAGTCAGAAACATCAATCAAAATACTTTTATTTTGCACTTGTAGGAGCTCATAAAAGTTTTAATAATGAATATATTTTATTCAAAATGACATTTGTACAAAGAAAATAAAAATAATAATTAACTTGAATTGAGTTGTAAGAACTCTTCCTTTAATGAGCAATGTTGCATTTGAACACGTTAATGGGTCATACAAATCCTGATGTGAAGTGCTAACAGGAATTTTTCTGTTTACGTTAATGAATATATATATATATGGTCTTCTATTTCACAATTTGTGTGTGTGTTTTATTAATATTTGACTATTATTTATTGGGGCATGCAGTTAGAGGATAGGAAAAACAATTTTTTTTCTGAAATTAATATTTTAATTTTCTGGCTACAGAAAATGTATGTCCAATTAAGAAAATTTGGGATGTGTAATAGTATAGTAAGAATCACATCTGGTCATACCACTCACAAATCTGTAACACTTCTATTAGTTAATATCTTCTTAATATTAATATTTATTATTGTATGTATTGGTTTCCTGCTAGCTTTGTCTTTTCTCCTCCTTCCTTTTTCTTCTCTCCATCTATTGCTTTCTTCCTCTATCACTCTCTTCTTTCTTCCTTTATGTTCTTCCTTTTTTACTCCTTTTTTTCTCTCTTTGTCTCTTTTATATATTTCACTATTATTCATCGGGGCATGCATTTAGAGGATAGGAATAACAATATTTTTTCTGAAATTAATATTTTAATTTACTGGCTACAGAAAATGTATGTCCAATTAAGAAAATTCAGGATATATAATAGTGTAATAAGAATCGCATCTTGTCAGACCACTCACAGATCTGTAACACTATTAATTAATATCTTCTTAATATTAATATTTATTATATATATAGGTTTCCTTCTAGCTTTGTTTTTTTTCTTCCTTCCTTTTCCTTTCCTTCATCTATTGCTTTCTTCCTCTCTCTGTCTCTTCCTTCTTCCTTTATGTTCTTCCTTTCTTATTCCTTTTTTCCTCTGTTTGTCTCTTTCATATTTATTCTTTTTTTATGTATCAACTTGTCTGTCAGTCACATGATCTCTCATCTTTCAACCTATTTATAGCTAAGGGCATATTGCATATGCATCCTCCAATTTCATTTACCGTTTTAGAAATTAATTCTTATAGTGAACATTTTTAATATATTGAAATGTTTGCTATAAGTATAATTTTGAATGATTTATAAAATTCCACAATAAAAAGGGTTTGATTAAATCACACAATTAATGTTGGCTTGAAATCCTTCTTTACATTGCTATTTTTAAACTATCTCTCTTTATTGTTGCTATAGGACAATGCCAGAATTGTTATCTCCCAAATGACTTTAAAATATCATCTATATCAATAAGTTATTTAGAATTAGATTAACTTTCTATATATATTTAGAAATATTACCTGGACATATTTAATTTAATTTAATTTAATTTAGTTTGTGTGTGTGTGTTTATAAAGTTCAGCTATTGTAAAAGAGTCATCACTTTCACGAAAAGAGATTATACTTACAAGAAATTGTGAACATCAATTTAATACATACTTAATTCATCATTTTTCAGCCAAGTTTTCTAAAACCCTTCCAAATTGAGTGGGCCCACTGGACCTTAATCAGAGACATAAAGAAAAATGAAAACAAAAACAAATAAACTAGATTGAATTATATGAGCTCAGTAGAATTATTGTGAAAAGGAATCAGCCTATATAACTATATATTTTTCTCATATTTTTATTAAGTAAAAGTTTTCATGCTGCCAAAAACAAAATCCTTTATGAATTCTTAAGCAGAAAAATACATACTATAACCATAGGTTATTTCCAAACCAAGGCCAAAACAAAGGTTTTTAGAAAGAAAATTGGTGTTCCCAGTAACCTATCTGAAAACGAATTCTGTTGAGCCACCACAGAGAGCCATAATAGTCACGTCTGAGGAATTCTAGACATTCTGTGGCTGTTTTCTGGAGTTCAGAATAATCAATCCAAGCAATCTCACTTGCCTTGCCTACTGTGGAATGCTTGTGCCTCAATTTTTTCCCTTTATTTTTCCATCTAGGACTCAAGATTAAAAAGTACCAGACCGTGAAAGAATTCTACAGTGTGAGAGTTCATATTGCAATAATTTCTCTTTGCTCTGCTGTGAACTCTCTTCCTTTTTATTCTTGCATTTTTTTCCCTTCCATTTTATAAATGAAGTCTGAATCAGTTATTACTGCATAAAGATTAAGCCACTGATATGAACACCAAGAAAACTGCGATTTAGTAAAATAATAATGCATTAAACTTGGGAGGCACATTTCCTCACAACTTTCTTGAACATTAATCATCCTCAGACTTCCCCATCAGGCAGGAAATTTGGACAAAGAAACAAAATGAAATGCTGAGAATTGTGAAATGAATTAAAAGCCAAAATGAAAACAGAGGTAAAAGTTTTTCAAAAATAAATGAAAGTTTTGCATTGGTATCTGCCTGTCTTATTTTATAGATAGACCAACCCAGCTGGGGATAGAGCTTGCTCATTGACAGATTTATGCAGTGGGAATAAAAAGTCAGGAAGCTAATAAAATACTATTCCCTGTGCTCTGACATAAATATCTGTAAGAAGGAGCAAGCAATTTTTTCGGAGGTCAATATTCTCTTAATTAATTTACTTTTATTACTTTTTTCAATGTGACATAAAGTTAGGGGTATATTTAAGAAGACCCCTCTCTGCACCAGAGAAGCATTAACCATGTACTCTACTCTCCATCTGTGAACATAAATTCTAACATGATGGAATTGAAATTCGAGGACATACTCTGGGATTTAGAGCTTTTGGTGAAACACAAGGAAAGTTTCAAGTATTTTGGGTATCTTTCTTGTGATTTATTTTGGGTGGTTTTTTTTTTTTTTTCTTTTGGAAACTGCTTTGTGTTCTTTTCTCTCTCTCTTGTATTCAATGCCCTCTACTAAGGAGAACAAAGAACACACCTGTATTTGAACAAGTTGAGTTCATTTTCCATTGTAGCAAAGGGCAATGCACATCATGGGGAATTGTGGAGCATCTCTGTAAATGGCTTTTAGAAATGACTTATTCTATCTGAACTTTGCTTTAGTGATTTTCAGGAGGTTTGAAAGAAGTGGGGCTTACTCTGGATTGGATGTTATCATAAAGTTTAGACAATTCAATGATGAAGTTTAATCTAGAAGGGAGATAGATGAGAGCAAGTCTCACACTGTTTGGTAAGGAAATAGCATTCACTCATGTTAACTGGTTTAAAGAAATGTTTAGTCACTTATTTGATGTGGACAATGTTCATGTTTTGCCTCTGTACAGGAATTATTATGAAGTGGTCTTGTCTTAGTCTTGGTCTATCATAGTGACAGGTAGCCTTGTCTAATATTAACGTGTTCTGAGATTGTTTATGTCCAACAGAAAAATATCAAAGCCTAGTTGAAGAGCCAGGCCAGCCCATAGCAACACCAAAACTTAGCTGTTACTACTAGCAGGCTGACTCCTGGAACTCAGGGGTTGCCATTCTCTTTCCCTCTTCCTCATTACAATATCCCAGGCCTGAATCTCATGTCTTGTAGAGAGGATATTCTAGGAAACCAAGCAGGCACTAGATGAGAAGAAAAAGGAAGCCATAAGAGAGGAAATGGCTTAAATTACACTTTAGTATAGACAAAAGAAGGCATCAGACTTCAGAAATAGCCTAATTTCAACAATATAAGAGATTGTGAATGTATCTGAGTCAAAAGCAACATATGATCCCGAACAGCATTCATTTGGCTTCAAGTACAATGAAAAGAGAAAGAACGAATTCATTTAAGAACCAAGAGCCTGAGGCTGAGCGGACTTGAGAGAAGCTAGTCACATAAGGACACTATTTTTCCATAGGAATTGAGAAGTCCTGTGTAATTTTCATCTGTACCCACATATCATCATAATGCAGAAATAAATGTATTTCATTGGTGAGACATGGAATTTGTATTCAGATATCATACTTTCTCTATATGTTTTCTATGGTTAAAACTTTACCTTAGTTCACTCCATCATGCATTTATGCATCAATTTATTTCATAAAAGTGTCACCAACTCCAAATGGTATACTAAGTGAAGAGGATATTAAATGAAGCAATCAAATATAGTTTCTGCCCTTTCAATGCCAACATTTCACATGGAAGAAACCAATTTTTAAGGCAATTAAAAAATTTTTTATTTATTTATTTTTTATTTTATTTTATTTATTTATTTTTGAGATGGAGTTTCACTCTTGTTGCCCAGGCTGGAGTGCAACGACGCCATCTCAGCTCACCGCAAACTCTGCCTCCTGAGTTCAAGTGATTCTCCTTCCTCAACCTCCCGAGTAGATAGGATTGCAGTCATGCACCACCACGCCCGGCTAATTTTGTACCTTGAGTAGAGACAGGGTTTCTTCATGTTGGTCAGGCTGGTCTCAATCTCCCGACCTCAGTTGATCCACTGGCCTCGGCCTCCCAAAGTACTGGGATTACAGGTGTGAGCCACTGTGCCTGGCCTAGAAAAATATTTTTGAAAGAATGAATTGCTAGTATGGGCTTCTATCTTCCTCTCACATCAGAGCACTGAAGAAGTCAGCCAAATGAGAGAGAAGTGAATGGATTTGGAGAAAGTAAAAACTTACATTAAAAATTTTAAAAATCTCCTGAGGAGAAAAAAATTCATCTGTGACTTGGCAAGGGAAGAAAAGAACAGACCAGGACAGGTACTGTATTAGTCAGGGTTCTCTAGACGGACAGGGCTAATAAGATAGATGTATATCAATGTAAGGGAGTTTATTAAGGAGTACTGACTTACACCATCACTAGGTGAAGTCCCACAGTAGGCCATCTGCAAGTTGAAGAACAAGGAAGCCAATTCGAGTTCCAAAAGCTCAAAAGTGGCCAGGTGTGGTGGCTCTCGCCTGTAATCCCAGCACTTTGGGAGGCCAAGGCGTTCAGATCACGAGGTCAGGAGATCAAGGCTATCCTGGCTAACACAGTGAAACCCCGTTTCTACTAAAAATACAAAAAATTAGCTTGGCGTGGTGGCAGGCGCCTGTGGTCCCAGGTACTCTGTAGGCTGAGTTAGGAAAATGGCCTGAACCCAGGAGGCGGAGCTTGCAGTGAGCCAAGATCGCACCACTGCACTCCAGCCTGGGCGACAGAGCAAGACTCGGTCTGGAGGGAAAAAAAAAAAAAAAAAGCTAAAAAGCTCAAAAGTAGGGAAGCGGACAGTGCAGCCTTTAGTCTGTAGCCCAAGGCCTGAGAGCCCCTGGCAAACCACTGATATAAGTCCAAGAGTCCAAAAACTGAAGAACTTGGAGTCCAATGTTTGAGGGAAGGAAGCATCCCGCACGGGAGAAAGATGATGGAAGCCTGAAGACTCACCCCCTCTAGTCCTTCCACACTCCTCTGCTGCTTTTACCCTAGCCATGCTGGCAGCTGACTAAATGTCGCCCACCCAGATTGAGGGTGGGTCTTCCTCTCCCTGTCCACCAACTCAAATGTTAATCTCCTTTCACAACACCCTCACCGACACACCCAGGAACAATATCTTGAATCCCTCAATCCAATCAATTTGACACTCAATATTAACTATCACAGGTACCCAGATGTCACAGTAAAGAAAATGGTTTGGATACAGCATTATAGGTAGTCTATTTCTGTGCCCCACCATGCTAAACAGGACAACACCAAGAAACCAGAGGCTCATTGGAGAGATGAGCAGATGATAATGGGTGGTGCTAACCACCTCCTCATTCCCACAAACACACACACTCATAGATAACAATGCTAAAGAACCTTACTTTAAAAAATAACAACACTTGGAAAAGAACATCATCTGTAGTGGAAGTTCAAGCAGTTACTACAGAAAGTAGAAGGACTGATGTCTGGAAACAGAACAGCCAATAGGGTGGTTCTGTGTTATATGTAATCCCTGTACACACCTGCATACACAAACACACAAGTGCCCATAAACTTAAACACACCGGTAAGGGCAAAAGTTAGCCCTACAGCTTTGAAATTTCCCTCCAGTATACATTTCCAATCAAAGTACTTGATAGTCTAAGAAGAACAGAAGTTAACTGGCAGAAAATAATACCAATAAGTATAATTACTAGGTATATAATCTAATAAACAACTGTTCAACTCATACAAATATAATGAGAATTCATAGAACAAAGAGAAAGATCAGATAATTAAGATAAACAAATATCAGAGAGATAGAAATTATAGTCACAATGAACATGAAGCTATGAAGATGAAATGAATAAAGTAGTTACAGATAAAGAAAAATGTAGTAACCTAGAATATCAAGGTGAGAAACTCTCAAAAATAGCTAACTGTATATAAATAAATAAAAGCACTAGAAATATAAAGTAGGATTTAGAAATATGCAATAAATAAAAAAGAAAAAAGAAACAGAAATTAACATATTAACATGTATGTCATTGGAATTCCTCAGATATGAAGAAAATAAATATAGAGGGATAAATAAAAATAACTACAGATTTGCAACAATTAATAATAATGAATTTCTGATTAAAAAGACTAATAGAGAACTAACCAGATACATGAAGCAAGTCTGTACCTAGACACTTTACAATGAAAATAAAACCAAGGGACTATCAAAAGTAATGTGAAGTATTCCAAAAAGAGAAAGATCATCCACAAAAGAATAGAAATATATTGCCATAATATTTGAAATATATAATTATAATAAATAATAAAATGGAGTAATAATTTCAAAGCGTAAAGACAAATAATTTGAAACATAAACTTTTACTTTAAGATAAAATAATTTTCTTTCTTTCTTTTTTTTTTGAGATGGAGTCTCGCACTGTCGCTGGGGTGGAAGTGTAATAGCACGATCTCTGCGCAGTGCAACCTCCGCCTCCTGGGTGGAGGCCTCCCGAGGTGCTGAGATTACAGGCGCACACCACCATGGTTCGCTAATATTTTGTATTTTTAGTAGAGACAGGGTTTCACTATATTGTCCAGACTGGCCTCGAACTCCTGACCTTGTGATCCACCCATCTCAGCCTCCTAAAGTGCTGGGATTACAGGCGTGAACCACTGTTCTGGTTCAGATAAAATAATTTTCCAAATGTGAGAGTACAGTGAAGATATTCTGAGATAGATAAAACTGCTGAAATTGAACTTTACAATTTTTTAAAAAATATCCTTAGAGTAAATAGTCTAATTAGCAGATACATAAATGTAAGAGAAGGCGTTAAGATATAAAGGTAATAGTAGTGCTTAAATACAAAAAAAAAAGTTTATTTTCTAAAACATCAAGTAAAAAACAAAATTACATATTTTAGAAGAGATAGTCTTTTGAAAATGTCCAAAAATACACAAATGAGTTTTTATAAAAGCAAAATTAAAGAAAAAGAAAGGCTCACCTTGTTAGACAATAAGATGACAGCATACACTCTAGTACTTGCAACAAATTCCTAGTACTCCAAACAACATGGAACTAGTTTAGAAACAGCAAATAGAGTGAGGAAATAGAATCAACAGAAAAAAATCTTCCTCTCCCTCTCTCTCTACAAATATATGAATATTGTATGATAAAGGGAGAAAACATATGGATAATTGTAATAGATGTCATTGGAGAATTCACACAGCATAGAACATAATAAAGCTGAATTCATGTCTTTTACTATATATACATATATATATGTATATATGTGCTCACAAATGGAGTAAATTTTTTGTGAGTTACAAATAGAGAAGTATAAATAACTGAACTTTTCTGAAAGTACAAAAATAAACTAAAGGCAAGAAGACACAAAAAAAACCTGTAAAAGCTAATATGTATTTGGTGTTTTACGAACAATAAAGAGCTATATAAACTTTATTTATTCCAGTCTTATAATAATTTTTAGAGCATAGTCAACAAGCGACTGTTACAACTATCTAGGTGCTTTAATTTGATTGTCCTTTGTATCAGTTTTGTATAAAGCCATGATATTAGAAGAAAGATTCATATGTAAAAACAAAAAATTTGTTTGGGCCTTAATACTCTCTATTGATGTTTCCTTTTAAACAAGGAACAAACATTTTTTGCTTTGAGTTCAGAAAGGTTCACATAATACCATTTTGTAACATTTGTATAAATATTGCCTTGTAAAATAACGTACGTAATAGCATTTTATATGTTAGTTCATATTTAAACTTAGAAGAAAAAAATAAAGTCACTAATAATCCTTGGCATATACTTAAGGAAAAACATTTTGGTATCAAATTATATTCTTATAAAATAAATTAAAAGGATTGGATGCAGTGACTCATGCCTGTAATTCCAGCACTTCAGGAAGCTGAGACAGGTGGATCACCTAAAGTCGTGAGTTTGAGACCAGCCTGACTAACATGGTGAAACCCCAACTCTACTAAAAATACAAAAATTAGCTGGGCATGGTGGTGTGTGCCTGTAATGCCAGCTACGCAGGAGGCTGAGGCAGGAGAATTGCTTGAATCTGGGAGGAAGAGGTTGCACTGAGCTGAGATCATGTCACTGTACTCCAGCCTGGGCAACGGAGCGGGACTCTGCCTCAAAAAAAATAAAAAATAAAATAAAATAAAATAAAAGTATTTCTAACTTGAATTTTCCACAATTTGTACCTGTATTCTTGGCTAAGATACAGTTAAATTTTTCTGCAAGTGAATATACAAAGGAAGATTATGAAAGGCAAATAACTGTTTCAGATGCTTAACCAAAAATTACATTATGCAATTTTTCACTTCTTCCTGTTTTTCAATGCATTATACCTAAACCCCAAAAGGAATCCTATTTAGCATTACCACTAAACATCATATATTTTTGATGACTAGGTAAAATTCGGAAAAATCATTAAATTTCTCTCAAATTTTATTCACTGTTTGTTCTAGAAACTAAGTTCTTACAAGACAGAGATGATGAGACTCTCACATAAAAGTTACTAATTTTTGGAGAAATATTGGAATATACTAAAATAGTTTTAAAAGAAAAATAGAAATATTTATATCTTAAAACAAATGTATGTTTCAATAAACACTTGTAGGAAAATCTTCTTATTAAGAAATCTTAGATATAAACAGAATATTTATATTATCTGAATCTAAGGGTCAGCATTTCCAAAAGGGCTACATGAATATACATGAATTTGATTTATTTAGGAAAAAAGGGAGAGATTAATAGACTTAATTAGGAAATCAAAGTTTTTTTAAGCAATTACATTTGTTAAAATTTAGTTATTGCCATTTTCCAACAATGAGAATCAAACATATAGACATAATATGTACTTAAAATAAGAATTGTGTCTTTAAGATTAATTATATTCTCTTAAAACATCCAGTAAAGTTCAAATATTTACTTGAAGTCTGTTTCAGAGTTTTGGCCTTAATACACTTCCACTATGAGGTCAATAGAAATCCAAAATTCCAACTGAGCTCTTCTCCAGAACTTTCGGACCTCTGTTAATCTTTCTTCATACGCTGATTGCTATCTGGGATGATAAGGGAGAATTCAGGACATTTTCAAAGTAGCAACTATCCATCTATTGCAATCCAGTCACAATGTTCCGTGCAGAATAGACAGAAGGGGCTCAGAGCCAAAAAATTCTGACATTTAAAAGGTCTTGACATTATCCAGAGACTCATGCCCAATTACCAGCCAAGGATAGTTCACTCTCACAACAGAGCTATTGTGTAGCTATGCGGCACAACTTTGTTTCCGATTATTTCCTCTTTCTTTATGACAGCATGATTGGAAAGGTCAAGAGTTTGCCATTAGTTTTTCACCCAACACTTTGAAATGGACTCTTTTCAGCCATTTATTATGATTATTCATTAGAAGTTTTCTATATTACTGAAAAGACACATCTTCAATTGAAAATAATTTGAGGAATGAATTATTAAATAAACCACCAACTATGTTTCACATTCTTTTAATTCATTTTAAGAATGCGTATGTTTATCTTCATGCTTGTATGCTTTCAATGTTGATTATAGAATGTGCCTTTGATATCTTCTCATCTGGTCTCTAAGCATCATTAATAGAATGGCATGTATTTGTTCTACATGTATTATTTTTATTAGTGTATCTGTCGGTAACTATATATGGAACAACATATTGTGAGTATTATATTCAAATAATTTATCTAATTGGAGAATTCAACTATTAAAGCTATGAATAAGTGAAAAGGAATTGAACTAGCCAAGGCCTAAAGGGAACACATAATAAAGATACAGAGTGTCTCAGAAATCTCAGGAAAAGTATCCTAGACCTCAGAATTGCATTGGGCTATGACCTCACATGATTATTTCCATAATCTCAGTTATTTAATACTGCAGTTTGGACTCAGACTCTGGTATTGTGAGTGATAAACTAATGCTCCTTTTAGCATAAAATTAGAATTAATCTAAAAACAATCAGAAGTCTCATGTGTGTTTCACATAACTAAAATATGTGTCTCCTTAGTAGCCCATTCTTTTTTTTCCCTTCTGAATTAAACTCTTATGAAAAGATATGCATTCATATAAAGAAATCCAGAAGGACAATGGCAGATTTAATGCTTTTAAACAACAATTGCAACGAACATTTGTGGATGTTTCCTGAATGCATTTGTGCTGAAGGAGTAAGGAATGTGCCATCCCAAAATACGTTACTCTGGCATGTTGACTATTTTGAGGTAAAGACTTGAAAAACAGCAGGTGTAAGATCACTCTAAACTTCATGCTGTTTCTTAACAATCAGGAAGTGAAATTCTCTTGTGAAAGCTGTCCTTTTCTTCAAGACCAAAAGGAAAATATCATTCTTATGGTCAAGGATGTTGAGATTAAGAGAAATTTGTGCAAACCAACCTTGTTACAATAACTTATCTTTCTAACAATTTCTTCACTCAACACCCTCATCCAAGTCCCTTTATATTGCTTTCTCGTTTTCATAATTTACTACCCTTTGTTTAATTCAATACACAAGGGTTCAACTCCAAATGCATTTTTTGGGTCTTCATTTCCTCATTAGAGCTCCCAAATCACATAAAACTTATAACAAACAAATGTATACACTTTTCTCTTGTTGTTGATCTTTATGTTACCCCAGGAAGGTAAAGGAAAAAATTTGCCTTCTCTACAGTACTTACTGGTACAAGTGCCCTTTAGTAAAATCATCACAGATATCACAAGTCTTTATATGAGTGTTATGTGAAAAAATGTGTGTGCCTCTAAGAGGAGAAGCACAAACCCCAAATCCACACATAGCCAACACACAATCTTCTGCTTCCTCTTGTGTAGGGCACTGGCTCAAGGAAAAACTGAAATGCTAAATTACTAATACTGTCGAAGTATGACTAAGCATTTTTTTAGCAAGAGCACCTCAGCATTTTTTATAGTAGTGGTGGCTAAAGACAGGGCTTTCTTCAATTGCCTCTCTGACTTCTGTTCTATGATAACACGCACTAACTTGGTGATTGGTGGTGAATATGTAATGAGTATATTGCAGACATTGTGGTGTTTTTTAAAATAGAAACACACCTAGCAGGTAAAATCCTATTCAAGTAAATTCTAAAAATTGAATTTCTGTTGAAGATTGCAAATGATATATGAGATTCATCTTTCTCTGGTGACTTCTCAATATGAAAGTGTAAACTGAATACAGGGTCAGAAGTTTATAGTCAGAAAAATTCTGAAAGATTGGATGCTACTTTTAATTATTCCTACTTGATATAAAAAATCCATAGCAATAAAAAAGCATAAATTATAATTCTTCTCCTTAATTTTACCAGGTAAGTGTAAATGTTCTTGTCTTCTGTAATAAGATATTCCCTGTGGCATTTGTAATATATTATCTTGTATTGTATACTTTAGAACATACTTTGTTCTAATTCATTTTTTCCATCTCCTCTAAGATTTTTAAAGTCCACAGTAAAATGTAATTCTTTTGGTTAACTGCTGCAGTACCTAATTTACCCTGGATGTTCAGCAAACATTGGAGATCTCATGGATGATCACCCATAACCCCCGATTGATCTGCTATTACATCAAGAGGAAAGGAACAGTGGAGCAGAGCTTGATAGCTGGGGCAAAGCCATGGAACTTATGGATTACAGAGATGTGTCCTCTGTAAGACTGCAGTAATCTATTAATAGAGAAAAGACTGTACAATTCTAGAAGAAGGTGACTGGTTACGGTCTTATCCAGACAGGCTGCTGTTCAGGGAAGAAAGAATTTTACTTGGAAAAGAAAAGCAAAAAATACAGCATATGCTACCTCTTCCTTTGGGAAAATAAATGTAGTGTCAAGTAAATTTGCAAGTCATAAAATCTCCCTGCCATTCAACAAATATTCCACATGTGACCCTATAGATGCCTTGTCACAAGGACTGACATATGCCTGGAGGTCTCTAACATAAAATTGTAAAGAATGGGCAGTCAGTAGGCTGTGCCTAAACGTGACAAGGAGGAATATAGATGAGGAAGAATAATAAAAAACAACAGAGACCTAATATTTCTAAATGGATTATGAGAAGATGGCACATGTAGTGTATTTACATATTTTTTCAGAAACTGATACAAATAATTTAGTTAGCACCCTCTATAGCTATGCTTAGAATCTGTATAATGTGCACTTGCTTTTTTTGCCTGGAAAGTCAATTTTCTTCTCATTTAGAAAGTTGGGTAAAAGAACAGAGAATTGCAGATACACAAGATATATTGAAAACAGGGCATATTAACTACACATTTTCTCACTAGAAAGCCTTTCTACTGTTGTGAAAAGAATAAAATCTAATACATAACTTTGGAAGCATTTTTCATAAGCCTTCACCATAAGCTCTTCATTCGTCTCGGAGAAAATTGAGTTTTGTATTAGAAAAATGTTACTGGAGTACATTTAGTTTCTATATTTTCTGTGCTTTGATTCAGAAATGTGAGGTAGCATAATGTAGTCATGAAATCTAATAATGAATCATATATGTATGTTTTAAAATTTCAACCCATTTTATTTTATAATCATAAGTATGTGAATCACAGATATCAAATCATGGATAAAAGAAACCATAGAATTTGGAAATCGTAGAAGTTGGCTCAACCAAAAGAAAATCCATCTAATCAAAAATAATTATACTATCTTTTAAATGCCTCCAGATGTGTTAGTCTCTATCTTAACAATACGATTTTAAGTATAATGAATTTATGTCCTTCTTACTCTTACAAATATATTTCTTGTGGTGTATGCATGAATGAGAAATACTAAATTAAATATTAGGCATTGATTCTCTGATATTTGAAGCCCATTACCTATTGAGCATTGTTTTTCAAAGTGCAATACAAATGAAGCTTTTAAGGTTTTTTTGTTTCATTTTGTTTTCTAATTTGAAAATATAAAAATGGCATTAAGAATCTTCATAGATATGCCACTCAAAAGATGCTAAATTTACTTAAGCAAAGTGTTATTTTTAAAATTTTGTTCTAATTGTCTCATCTGCTCCTTTCATCCTTTCCTGCCTTTTTTTTGAGATAATCGAATACAGGTGGTAACTGACATGCAATGGTTCTGTGTCCGGAATTGGTGGGTTCTTGGTCTCGCTGACTTGAAGAATGAAGCCGCAGACCCTCGCTGTGAGTGTTACAGTTCTTAAAGATGGTGTCTCTGGAGTTTGTTCCTTCAGACGTTCAGATGTGTCTGGAGCTTCTTCCTTCCGGTGGGTTCGTGGTCTCTCTGACAGGAGTGAAGCTGCAGACCTTCCCCGTGAGTGTTAGAGCTCTTAAAGGCGGCGCATCTGGAGTTGTTTGTTCCTCCCGGTGGGTAGGTTTGCGGTCTTCTGGCTTCAGGAGTGAAGCTGCAGACTTTCGCAGTGAGTAGTAGAGCTCATAAAGGTGGTGTGGACCCTAAGAGTGAGCAGCAGCAAGATTTGTTGTAAAGAACAAAAGAACAAAGCTTCCACAGCGTGAAAGCTGACCTGAGCCGGTTGCCACTGGCTAGCGCAAGCAGCCTGCTTTTATTCCCTTATCTGGCCCCACCCACATGCTGCTGATTGGTCCATTTTACAGAGAGCTGACTGGTCCATTTTACAGAGCGCTGAGCCAGTCCCGTGGCTATGTGCCTGGACTCCTCAGTCCTTGAGCAGTGGACGGGACCAGGCGCCCCGGAGCAGGGGGTGGTGCCCATCAGGGAGGCACCAGCCAGCGCGGGAGCACACTGCGGAGGGGGGACTCGGCCACGGTGGGCTGCAGGTCTCAAACCTTGTCCTGTGGGGAGGCAGAACTCCAGCGTGGTGCATGCCGGCTGGCAGTGCTGTGGGACCCAGCGCAACCTCCACAGCTGCTGGCCCGGGTGCTAAGCCCCTCACTGCCCTGGGCCGGCAGCGCCGGCAGGTGGCTCCAAGTGCGGGGCCCACAGAGCCCGCCCCGCGGGACCTCGCACTGGTCTGTGAGCGCCGCAGGCAACCCTAGTTCCTGCCCGGGCCTCTCCCTCTGCACCTCCCCGCAAGCAGAGGGAGCCGGCCCCGGCCTTGGCCCGCCCAGTGAGGGGCTCCCACAGTGCAGTGGCGGGCTGAAGGGCTCCTCAAGCGCCGCGAGAGTGGACGCCGAGGCCGAGGAGGCACCGAGGGTGAGAGCTGCTAGCATGTTGTCACTTCTCAGTTCCACTTACCAGTTTTTTTTTTTTTTTTACTTTATAATAGTGCAAAAGTGATACAGTCATTGTGTTTTTCACTTTCAGTGTGCTTGTCAATAAATTACGTAAAATATTCAACCTTTATTATAAAGTGGGCTTTGTCTTAGATGATTTCGCCCAACTGTAGACTAGGTAAGTATTCTGAGCACAGTTAAGGTAGACTAGGCTAAGCTATGATGGTAAGTTGGTGTATTAGTTGCATTTTCAGCTTATGATATTTTCAACAATGTGTTTATCACGACATAATCCATATCATAAGTTAGGAAGCATCTGTACTTTTGTATTCCACGTTGTTAGTTCCATCGGATTTTTCAGCTATACCTCTTTCCACTATTTTTTAAAGTTACTCTAGGGATTACAACTTGTTGCAGTCAACACTAATAAATATACTACTTCACTAATAAGATGAGTACTTTACAACTGATTAATTCCATTTATTTCTTTTTATACAGTTATGCAATTGAGCATACATTATAAATCCCACCATACACATATTAATTTAGACTTAATGAATAATATTTTAAATAACTTTAAATACTCTTTTGTATTTATCCACATATTTATGATTTCCATTTGTCTTTCTTTCTGTGGAAGGTAAGATTATCCAGACTTTCATCTAGGATTATTTCGCTTCAAAATAAAGATACTTCTTTTGGAATTTTACAAATTTTTTGTACTCAGCACAAAATTTTTTTCAGTTTATATTTCTTGGAAAATGTCCTTGCTTCACTATCACTTTTAAAGGAGATGTGACATATGAAATTTATTTTTTCAGAATTTTAAAAATGTTACTTTTCTCTTGTTTCTGTTGTATCAGACAAAGGGGGCAACCGTAATACTTTTTTCCCCTCAGAATTCATTGTATATATTTCTCATGACCTAATTTAACTTTTTTTTTTTTGTATTTTTGAGTTTCATCAAGTTGACTATATTGCACTTGGTGGTATTTTTCTTTGTATTTATCCTGCTTGAGTCCATTAAGTTCTTGGATCAGTCAGTTAACATTTTTCATGAATTTTGGAAAATTTCTGTTGTGTGTTTACTCTCCTCTCCTTCCTGAATGCCAATCATCTCTAGATTCCCTGTTTTTATGTATTCTCACAGGTCTCAGATACTCTAATCTTTTATTATTATGCTTCCACCTGTACTTCAGTTTGTATAATTTATATTAATCTTATTTCATTTCAATATTTATTTTACTTTTTCCAGCCTATTTCCAACTAAAATTGTTTTATAAAGATACTGTATTTATCTCTCTAACGCTTCCATTAGAATCATTTATTTAGGGATTCCTTTCCTTCTTTGAATGTCCCCATTTTTCGCCCATTTTTTTCCTGTTTTCCTATAAACTATTTTAAAATCTCCAGTTGTTATATTAAAGTCCCTGTGAGCTAATGTCAATGTCTGTGTCATCTATAAGTCTACTTAGCTTACCTGCATTTATTTTACTTCTGATTGGAAGTCCTATTTGCCTCTTTTTATAAGACGTAGCTAATTTATTGAATATAGATGTTACACATGATACGTTATAAAAACTGGATTGCATTATCTTCTATTATAGATTATCGAGTGGTTCTGGGGGGAATTTCTATTACTGTTAGATTACCTTGATCCTGTCTTAACTTAGTTTTAGGTTGGGGAGGTGGTTCTGTTTTAGTTGTGTTTTCAGAATTCATGTGCAAAACTTTATGATTTTTATTTTTACATTTTTTCTTCTGGTTGATGAAAGCTCGAAATTCAAATATCTTCTCAGTAATTTACCTCAAAAATCTGCTTAGTTCTCACATGTTACCTGCTAATGATTACATAATCTTGTTCTTTAAATGTATAGTTTAGGATTCAGTCAAAGACCAAAGAGCTCCACAACACAGATTTCTGAATCTTCTCCACTGTAAGCCCTTCCCATTGGGTGTTGTTCCCCACGAAAAAAAGCCACCACTTTGTCACCTTTTTGATCTGTTTGTTCTGCCCAGCAAGATTTGCTGCTGCCTGTTATAGCTACACTTTTAAGGGTTAGAAATGATGCCAACCAGAAGCCAGTTGATGATATGTGCAGAATTCACCTTTGAGGCATCCCTTCTTCAAATTTCAGAGCCCTTTGCTGTCCGTTCTCTAATACATGAAAAGAGTTCCTCAAAAGGTTTGTTGAATTTTAGAATTGTCCAGAGTAGTAGGGTAAGTCCAATACCAGCTCTGTTGTTCACAGACAAACCTAGAAGTTAACATGAATTTATTTTTAAATACCATTTTATTTAGATTGTAGTGATTCTCCTATAAGCTGCAGAAAGTTTACTGTGGTTGTTATTTATTATTTCTAGTCAACTTTATTGTCATTTTTTATCATGACTGATATATTTTCATTACTTAAAAACAATACTGCACTTTGTAATTTTAAAAGTCCAATGATTTCTTTTTTTTTTTTCTTGAAAAATAGCAATTTTTGTTTTCTCTTTTTCTGGGTATCATTTTTGTTGTTGCTGTTACTTTATCCTCAGGAGTTAAGTTCAATTAAAAAATATTGCCCAAAGGCCAAAATTAACAAACGGGATCTAATTAAACCAACAAACTCTTGCGCATCAAAAGAGACTATCATCAGAGTGAACAGGCAACCTAGAGAATGGTAGAAAATTGTTGCAATCTGTCTATCCGACAAAGGGCTAATATCCAAAATCTACAAGAAACTTAAACAAATTTACAAGAAAAAAACAACCCCATCAAAAAGTAGGTGAAGGATATGAGCAAACACTTCTCAAAAGAAGACATTTATGCGGCCAACAAACATGAACAAAAGCTCATTATCACTGGTCATCAGAGAAATGCAGATCAAAACCACAATGAGACACCATCTCATGCCAGTTAGAATGGTGATCATTAAAAAGTCAGGAAACAACAGATGCCGGAGAGGATGTGGAGAAATAGGAATGCTTTTACACTGTTGGTGGGAGTGTAAATTAGTTCAACCATTGTGGAAGACAATGTGGCAATTCCTCAAATATCTAGAACCAGAAATACCCTTTGACCCAGCAATCCCACGACTGGGTATATAACCAAAGGATTATAAATTATTCTACTGTAAAGACATGCACACATATGTTTATTGCAGCACTGTTCACAATAGCAAAGACTTGGAACCAACCCAAATGCCCATTAATGATAGACTGGATAAAGAAAATGTGGCACATATACACCATGGAATACTATGCAACCATAAAACAAATGTCCTTTGCAAGGATATGGATGGATGAGGCTGGAAACCATCATTCTCAGCAAACTAATACAAGAAACAGAAAACCAAATACTGCATGTTCTCACTCATAAGTGGGAGTTGAACAATGAGAACACATGGACACAGGAGGGGGAACATCACACACCGGGGCCTGTCAGGGAGTGGGGGGCTGTAAGAAGGATAGCATAGGAGAAATACCTACTATAGATGATGGGTTGATGGGTGCAACAAACCACCATGGCGCGTGTATACCTATGTAAAAACCCACACGTTCTTTACATGGATTCTAGAAATTAAAGTATAATTTTAAGTTGCCGTATTAGATGTTAATATTAAATAATTAAACCACATTTATTTTCTTGCCTTGAGCCTTATGTAAAATCAGAAGATACTGTGTTCATCTCCATCTCTCATGTCATCAATTTACTCTTCAATTGTATTACTTCTAATTCAAGTACATTTTTGTAATTCCTTTGAGTTTAATATTCATATTAATATAAACTTTTTAGGCTTCATTTCAAATTTCTATTGGTTCCAATATCCATGGCTTTTTACTTTAAACAACATTTTGATTCCTGAATTCTCTTTTTATTCATTTATAATTCTACTGTAATATTTTTTCAATTATTGCTTTTAAGAAAGTTCAAATAGATGAATAGTTTATGTCTCAGTTGACTCCAAAATATAGCTTTTTCCTCACTTATGGAAACTAATTTTACTGCCTAAGAAATGCTTGAGTCACATCGTTTTTAAAAATTGACATTTATCCATTATTTTATGACATTTATAGTTGTGGAGGACAACACTTACTCCAGAGTTGTTCATCACAAGCAAAAGGAATACTAAAACTAGCCTGCTTTTGTTTTGTTTTAATGGGCTACTTGTTTTCTTTCCATTTTATTTTATTAGATTTTATCTTTGTCTTTGAAATTTGTGAATGTTATAAAATGTGTCATAGCATACATTCCTATAATATATAATACTGTTGCTTGTGGCTTCCTTTTGTTTTGAAGCCTAAATCTTTTATTTTATTTATAATTTTTAATGAAACTTTTTATAGAGAGGTCATTGTAGAGTCCCCTATACTTACAAGAAATCATACAAAAAGATCTCTTATATCCTTTAATTTCCCCCAAAAGTAATATGCAAAGCTATAGTACAGTATCACAACGAATATCAACATTGATGCAATCCGCCAATCTTATATAGATTTCCCAGTTTCGTCTGTACTCATTTGTGTGTGTGTGCATGCATGGTCTAGTTCTGTACAATTTTGTCACATGTGCAGACTCATGTCTTCATCATTAGCCAAGAAACAAAACACATCCATAACCAGAGAGAGCCCTGACATTGTCCTTTTAAAATCACATACGTCTAGCTCTCCAGCCCCATCGACATTCTGAACTCCTGATTATCACTATTCTCTAGTTCTAAAATTGTGTATTTTAAAAATTATAATATAAATAGAACCATATAGTATTTAACTTTTTGGAATCATCTTCTTTTTCACGCACAACAATTTTCTGGAAATTATATTTCACTTTGTTATTACTCCTACTGTTTCTCATTCCAATGTTTCTCATTCCAATGTTTTCTGTTTTCTGTTTTCTCATATTTTCTGTTTCTCATTCCAATGTTTTCTTGTACCTGTGTGTGTTGTACTTTATGTCTCTTCTCTTTTCTTGTCTGGAACCAGAGTCATCAGATCTTTTTGAGTTTAGAAACTCATAGGTCTCATTATTCTGAAATATTACTTTTTTACAATACCCTTTGATTATTTTTGATTCGTAAGGAGAGATTATAATATCAGTAATGCTCTTCATTGATAGTGCTATCACAAATATCTAAAATACTTCTGGGTCCACATCGAAAGTAGAAAGAAACTTATAAAGTTTTATTTGCTTTGTAGTTCAGGGTACTGGAGGAAGTTGGAAGTAGTCTTATATAGGAGCATTTCTACTTGTTTATTTGTTTTTGTTTTGGTCTGTTTTTCCTATTTGCTATAAACTGAATTGTCCCCTTACCGCCCAGTCATATGTGAAAGCCTTAATTATAGTATACTAGAATTTGGAGATAATTAGGCTTAGATTAAGTGTTGAGGCCTGGAAGTCATCCTCATGATGAAATGAGTGTCCTTACAAGTGCTCTTGTAAGAAGAGGAAGAGACATCAGTGCACTCTCTCCCCTATATGAAAACATATCAAGAAGGCAGACACCTACAATTCAAAGATAAAGCCCTCACCACACACCAATGCTGCTGGCATCATAATCTTAGGCTGTAAAAACTAAGAAAATAAATGTATGTCTAAGTCATCTAATCTTTAGTATTTTGTTATAGGAGGCTAAACACACTGCATTAACATGAAAGTGTTAATTTTTTATTATTTGTTTTTTGAAATCTAAGAGTTTGGTGGAAAGGTAGCAAACTTTTATTATTGGGGACCTTCTTTTAAAGTAGCCAATCATAGATGTGATCATCACTTATGACTCTTTACCATGTGTGGTTTTCCCACTATTAATAAACTTCCAGGAGGGATTCAAATAATTGATATTTTCTGATTATTAACTGTCCGGTGCTCTTACATTGCTTCTAAGTAATACCTCAAAAGATAAGAGTCAATCATAGGCCTGTGCTATACTAATGTTATTTGTGAAGAGTTTTGATGTTATCTGTTGTGAACTTCAAATTACTTATGCATTTCCTCAATCTAGTTTTGCAACTACTGTAAGTTGTGTTACTTCTTCCAACTTTTGAAACTTTATCGAAAATAACTTTAGTTTCTAGAACTTTGGGAGGCTGAATAATGGACCCCAAAAGATATCCACATCTTATTTCCTAGAACCTTTGAATATGTTACCTTACATGGAAAAAGGGACTTTACAAACACAATTAAGTACAAATTTTGAAGTGGGTAGATTATCTTTACTGAATGGTCTCAATGAAAAAGCAACAATCTTTATAAAAGGGAGGCAGGAGGTCCACACAGACAGATGTACAATGGCAGAAGCAGAAGGATAGAGAAAGAGGTTGGAAGATGCTATCTTGCTGGCTTTGAAGATGAACGATTGAATACAAAGGCTAAGGAATGCACGAAGCTTCTAGAAACTAGAAGACAAGGAAAAAGATTCTCTTTTAGATTCCCCAAAAGGAACATTGTCCTATCAATCTATTTTAGAATTTCTGACTTCCAAAATTGTAAGAAAACAAATTTGTTCTCAGCCACAAACTTTGTGATGATTTGTTACTACACCAATAGAAAACGATTGCACATACTAATATTTTGAGTTCTAAATGAGTGCAGTAAAAATTATGTTTCATTGGTTAAATTGTTGGTGATGAGATTGAGTTGGTGCATATTTGATTTGGTTTAAACTGTAAGCCAAAATATGTAACAGTAATATTTTAATAAGAACTAGATTCATACATGGTCTTGTGGTTTATAAAGACATATGCACATCATCTTTAACTGTTTTCAGAACAAAGCAGATTAATAGTATATCTTCATCCACTTACAGAGTACTTTAAAAATAATTCAGAAATAAATATTTATATCTAATGATACAGTTTGAGTATTTGTCCTCTCCAAATCTTATGTGGAATTTTAATCCCCAAAGTCAAAGATGGGGCCTGGTGGGAGGTGTTTGGGTCATTTGGGGCAGATTCCTAATGAATAATTTAGAGTTTTCCTTGTGACAGTGAGGAGTTCTCATGAGATCTCATTGTTTAAAAGTGTGTGCCACTTCCCCCCTCTATCTTACTCCCTCTCTTGCTTTGGGACATGCCTGCTCCACTTTTGTCTTCTGCCATGAATGTAAGCTTTTTGAGGTCCTCACCAGATGTGGATGCCAGAACCATGTTTCTTGTATAGCCTATAGAACTATGAGCTAAAACAAACCTGCATTATTTATAAATTATCCAGCCTCAGGTATTTATAGCAACTCATAAACAGCCTAAAAGAAAGTTGGTATCAAGGAGGAAAGCATTGCTATAACGTTGTGTGAAAATGTAGAAGCAGCTTTGGAACTGGGTAATGGAGAGAGGTTGGAAAAGTATGAAGGGCTCAGAAAAAGACAGGTAAATGAAGGAAAGTTTGGAACTTCTTAAATACTAGTCAAATGGATGTGACCAAAATGATGGTACTGATATAAACAGTAAAGTACAGGCTGAAGAAATCTCAGATGGAAATGAGAATCTTAACAGGAATAGGAGCAATATGCAAGAACAGCTTTATACAGAAAATTGGTGCCAAGGAGTGGGGCATTGCTGTAAAGATATCTGAAAATGTGGAAACAACTTTGGAACTGGGTAATGGGAAGTGGTTGGAAGTCTGAAGGGCTCAAAAAAAAAAAAAAGGCAGGAAGATAAAGGAAAGTTTGTAACTTCTTAGAGATTGGTTAATTAAATGATTGTGACTAAAATGCTGGTAAGAATATGAACAGTGAAGTCCAGGCTGAAGAGATCTCAGATGGAAATGAAGAACTTGTTGGGAATGGGAGCAAAAGTCACCCTTGTTATGCCTTAGCAAGGAACTTGACTGCATTGTGTTCATGCCCTAGGGATCCGTGGAAGGCTGGGCTTAAGAGTAATGACTTAGAGTATCTGGCAGCAGCAAAGCAGCCAAGATATGACCTGACTGCTTGTAACAGCCAATTCTCAGATGTGAGAGCAAATAAATAACTTAAAGTTGAAACTTACATTTTAAAGCAAGGCAGAGAGTAAAAATGGAAAATTTGCATCCTTGCCATGTGGTAGAAAAGAAAAGCCAGTTTTCAGAGAAAGAGTTCAAGCAGGCTTCAAAGAAATCACTTGCTAAAGTGATTAGCATAGCTAAAAGAAAGCCAGAAGCTAATAGCCAAGACAATGGGAAGAAGTCCTCAATGATATTTCACCAAGGCAGCCCCTCCTGTCACATGCCCAGAGGCCTGGGAGGAAAGGATGGATTCAGGGGCTAGGCTCAGAGCACTGGTCAGCCTCAGGAAACTGTTCTCTGCATCCTGGCCACTTCACCTCCAGCTTTGGCTCAAAGGAACCAAGTACAGATTGGTCCCAGCTCCATTGGTTGCAAGCCATAAGTCTTGGATGGTTTCCACAAGGTGCTAAGTATTCAGATCCTCAGAATGCAAGCATGAAGTAGGCTTGGGCTTCCACCTAGATTTCATAGGATGTGTGGAAAATGCTGGGTGCCCAAGCAGAAGCCTGCCACAGGATCAGAGTCGCCAGGGAGAAAATCTACTAGGGCAATGATGTGGGGAAATATGGGGTTGGAGCCCCCACACAGAGTTTCTGCCAGGGAATTGCCTAGTGTAGCTGTAGGAAGGTGGCTACCACCCTCCAGACCTCACAATGTTAGATTCACCAACAGCCTGCACCGTCTGCCTGGAAAAGCCACAAGCACTCAATTCCAACCTGTAAGAGCAGCCATGTAGGCTGCACCCTTCAAAGCTAAAAGAGTGAGGCTACCCAGGGCCTGGAATACCACCCCTTAAGCCAGGATGTGGGACATGAAGTCATGGATTATGTTGGAACTTTAAGATTTAATACCTGGGTTTCAGACTTGTGTGAGGGCCAATACATGTTTCTTTTGGTCACTTTCTCACTTTGGCAACTGAAATGTTTACCCAATGCCTATACTGCCATTGTGTTTTGGAAGTAAATAACTTATTTTGATTTTACAGAACCATAGGTGAAAGGAAATGAAACTCAGATGAGATTTAGGACTTTGGACATTATGTTAAATCAAGTTAAGATTTTAGGGGACTACCATAAATAGATTATTGTATTTTGCAACATGAGAAGGACAGGATATTTGAGAAACCAGAGGCTAGGTGATACAGTTTGCAAGTTTGTCTCCTCCAAATATCGTGTTGGAATGTAATCCTCAGTGTTGAAGGTAGGGCCTGGTGGGAGGTGTTTGGGTAATGAGGGTAGATCCCTCATGAATGCCTTAGTGCTGTCCTCATGATAGATTTAGTTCTCATGGTATTGAATTGTTTAAAATGTGTGGCACCTCTCCACTTTCTCTTGTTTCTTCTCTTACCACATGACATACTTGCTCCCCCATTTACCTTCTGCCATGATTGCAAACTTCCTGAGGCCCTCACAGCAGCAGATGCCAGCACCATGCTTCTTGCATAGCTTGCAGAACCATGAGCCAAAATAGACCTATTTTCCTTATAAATTACCCAGCCTCAGATATTTCTTTATAGCAGTTCAATAATGGCCTAATACAGCTAGATAATCATCAAGAACTACATCTGTAATATTTATATGAAATCCAGAAGACAAGTGGATGCATCCAAGAAACTTACCTAATAAGATTCTTTGAATTTAGGGTGGTGCAAGAACCATTTTGAGAGAGGGGGAAGGAGAAGAAAGTTAGAGAATCACAAATCTGATCTCATGATCTCACCTGTAGAATAACCTAGAAAGGGAAATAATAGTGACTCTTTTGGAAGTATGTAATCAATAAAAATAACACAAATTGGGCTACCTACAAGGACATTCTCAAAAAAAAAATAGCTGAAGGATTTTTCTATAGAAGTATAGATTTTTGTTTGTTTGTAATTCTAAAAATAATGACTCGGAATTATGTATTTGGAAGCTGAGGTAGTTTACTTTTTTATCCCCTTAAGTATAAGCAAAAACCCTCAACATTATGTGTAAGACAAACATAAGAAGACTCCAAAAGATGGAGAGAGGAAAGCAAAGTTGCTAGAGACCCAAGAAACATATCTGAATTTTCTTTTTGCCTCATGTATTGCAGTCTGAATACTAGAGAAGCTGAAAAACTGAAAATGCCAGTAGGAACAGTAAGTCCAAGAAAAGCTTCTTTTCCTTTACCAAAGGAATAGAAAAGTGTCATCTTAGCAAGGCAGAAACATTCAGACAATAACTATTCTGCTCTAGCCTAACAACACAAAAAATTATAACACCTACCGCCCCAGAACAGACACACGTGCCAGCAATGTTGAGTGAGGAATTTAGGATTCTATTTTTTCCAGACTGCAATGAAGCATTCCAGGCATCAGGTTGGTATTAGAGAAGGCTGAGTAGGAATTTTTAACTTCTATCCCCACTGGACTATAACAAAGCCTCCTAATATCAGTGGAGACCAATTGGGAAGCCTGGTACTTTACACCCACCTGGTGGTAATGAGGCACCCCTCTCCCACTTTGCTAGACTGATGTTCAAGAAAATCAGTGGTAAGTTAGGACTCTTACGTTCACTAGGTTTAAAAAAGAGCACCCTCTCCATTGGTGTCAGATAAGGACAAATTTTGGTAATAGTAATAAGGTGACCCTCCCAGCCAGGGAGTGTTTTGGGAGGCCCATCGTGGGAGCCTGAACTTCCACTCCATTGTATTAGTAAAAGGAGCTCCTCTTCCACAGCCAGTATCAATAAAGTCCAGGTGGAGGAACTAGAGTTCCACCCCAGATACCAGTAACAGAACTTCATTTCCCCTTCACCAATCAGAATAGGGTTGGAAGAGGTCTGGTAAAACACAAACCTTTAAATAAGAACCAGAGTCTTATAACATAATACCACAAATGTGCAGGTTTTGATCAAACATCACTCTTTATTTCTTCATACCAAGAATGATATTTTAAATTGAATGAGAAAACAAAATAAACAGATGCCAAGATGAAGATTACACAGATGGTAGAATTGTCTGATAAGATTTACAAAGCATCTATCATAGAGATGCTTTTGCACAATGAGCAATTATGAATATGCTTGAAACAAATAAAAAAAGAAACTCTCAGCAAAGAAATATAAGATCTAAAAAATAAATAAAGGGACATTTTGGAACTTGAACATATAACAACCAAAATTAAAAAAAAAAAAAAAAAAAAAAACAACTAAACTGAATAGTTGGGTTCAATGACATTCTAGAAACAAAAGAGGAATGAATCAGTGAGCTTAACAATAGAATAATACTAATTACCAAAGTAATTTCTCTTATTTTCAGATAAAATAATGTGAAAAATCAGAATTTAAAGATGTGACTATAATAAAAGTTTTAATATTGATACTTCAGTCCCAAAAGGATATGAGAAGGGGGTTGTGAATAAAATATTATTCAAATAAATTATGACTGAAAATTCCCTAAATTTAGCAGGAAAAAAAGCAATATAGGTTCAAGAACCTGAGAAAACTAAAAATGTAAACTAAAAAGAATTCAAACCAAGCCCCATCATAGTCAAAATTTTGATAATTAAAGACAATGAAAAAATTTTGAAAGTTACTACAAAAAAAAAATTAATAAAATGCTTCCCATATATTGGAAAGCAATTTGAATGAGAGCTGATTTTTCAAGCACTGAAAGAACTGCCAAAATGGAATTCTACATCCAGTGAAACTGTTTTTAGTAATGAAGAGGAAATTAAGACAGTCTCAGATGAAAAAAACCTAAATCATCAGCTTATCTAAATAAGAAAAGAAAATTATAAAAGAAGGAAGCTTGAAGCATCGTGAAAAAAGGAATCATGTGATCAGAAAAAATATAGGTATATTAAATACATTTTCTTCAGTTTTTTTTTTTTTATTTGATGTTTGAAACAAAAAATATATCACTGCCTAATCTGGTTTGCAATGTGTGGGAAACATTTAAGAAATAAATAAAATATCTAAGTAAGTGGAGAGGTATGTAATATTCCTGGGTTGGAAGACTCACATATGAATTCCCTCTAACTTGGTATACAGATTTAACACAATTATCAAAATCACACCAATAAGTTTGGTCTATATAAACAAAATTATTCTACAATGCATTTGGAAGGTAAATGAAATAGAATAGTTAAAACAGTTTTAAGTATAATTAAATGGAAACAAAATCTCTACCTGCTTTCAAAAATTACTATATAGCTACAGTACTATATTTGAGTTAAATGATGAACACATAAATGAATGGAACGGAATAGAGAACCCAAAAATAGACCTATATCAATTTAGCCAACTGATTTTGACAAAAGTGGAAGACAATTTAATTGGAAAATGATAAAATCAACAAATGGTACTGTAGCAATGGGGTGTTGGCATGGAGTGTTGGGGAACACATTTGACTTAAATCTCATATTTAACAATATTCAACTGAAAATATATCACAGATTTAAGTAAAAAACATAATATTGTAACACATCTAGAGCATAACAGGAGAAAATTTTCAGGATTTAAGACTTTTTGAAGAATTCTTTAAAATAACATTAAAAGCATGATCTATAAAATAAAAAAATCGATACCTCAAAATTTACAATTTCTATTCTGTCAATGGCTCTTAAGAGAATAAAACAATGCTATAGAATGGAAGAAAATATTGGCAAACCATAAAATTGACAAAGAACTCATGCCTAGAATATATAAAACACCCTCAAAACTCAGTAGTTAAAAAAAAAACACACACAAAAAATCCAATTAGAAAAGAGAAAAGCACATGAAAAATGGATTTCACCAAACAAGGTACAGTATACAGACAGAAAAGTAAGCACATTAAGTGATTTTTCAACTTCACTAGATATTAGACCATAAATGCGAATTAAGATAGCTATGAGTTATTACCACACACCTCTTAGAAAAGCTAAAAAAAAAAAAAAAGTAATAATAATCATAGCATTTGATGTTGGAAAGGATGCAAAGGAAGCAGATCTCTCGTACATTACAGGTGGGCAACCTAAGCAGTATAATCATTTTGGATAATAGGCATTTAAAAAATATATATATACATTTACCATTCAACTGAGCATTTGCACAAGATAATGATAAATTGTGTCTGCACAAAAACTGTACATGGCCAAAAACAAGAAATACTCAAAATGTGTTCTCAGTAAGTGAATGGTTAAAAGAACTGTGCTACACAATAGCCACACACACACAAAGAGAAAGAAATACCTAGAAATACATCTGACAAATGTGGTGAAATATATCTATAATAAGATCTACAATAAAAATTACAAAATGCTACTGAAACAAATTCTAGACAACACAAACAAGTAAAAAAAAATTCCATGCTCATAGATTGGGAAAATCAATCTTGTTAAAATTTTGTACTCTCAAACAATTTCAAGATGGAATGCTATTCCTATTAAACTACCAACAATATTTTTCAAAGAATTAGAAAAAATACTTTCAAAAATTCATATAGAACCAAGGAGCCCAAATAGCAAAAGCATCCTAAACAAAAAGAACAAAGCTGGAAGCATAGTGTTACCTGACTTCAAACTATATTACAAGGTTGCAGTAACCAAAACAGTATGGTATTGGTACAAAAACAGATATATAGACCAGTGGAAGAGAATAGAGAGCCCAGAAATAAAGCTATACATCTACAACCATCTAATCTTTCACAAAGTTGACAAAAACAAGCAATGGGGAAAATATTCCCTGTTCAATAATTGATGTTGGGATAATTGGCTAGCCATATGCAGAAGATTGAAACTGGACCCCTTCCTTACACAACATACAAAAATCAACTCATGAAGGATTAAAGACCTAAATGTAAAACCTATAATTACAAAAACTCTGGAAGAAAATTTAGGAAATACCATTGTAGACATAGGCCCTAGCAAAGATTTCATGATGAAGGTGCCAAAACAATTGCAACAAAAACAAAAATTGAGAAATAGGACCTAATTAACCTAACGAGCTTCTGTACAGCAAAAGACACTATCAAGAGAGTAAACAGACACCCTACAGAATGGAAGAAAATATTTGCAATCTATGCATCCGACAAAGGTCTAATATCCAGAATCTATAAGAAACTTAAACAAATTAACAAGCAAAAAGACAAACAACCCCATTAAAAAGTGGGCAAAGGATATGAACTGATAATTTTCAAAAGAAGGTATACATGTGGCCAGCAATAATATGAAAAAAGAATTAGCATCATTAGTCATTAGAGAAATTGAAATCAGAACCACAATTAAATACCACTTAATATCAGTCAGAATGGCTATATTAAAAAGTAAAAAAAATAGTGTTCTGGCAAGGCTGTGAAGAAAACAGAATGCTTAATACACTGCTGGTGGTAACGTAAATTAGTTCAGCTGCTGTGCAAAACACTTTGGAGATTTCTCAAAGAACTTAAATAGAATTACCACTTTACCCAGAAATCCTATTATTGGTTATATACCCAAAAGAATGTAAATCGTTCTACTATGAAGACACATGCACACAAATGTTCATTACAGCACTATTCACAATAGCATTGACATAAAATGAACTTAAATGTCCATCAGTGATAGAATGGATAAAGAAAATGTGGTAAATATATACCAGGGAAATACAGACATAAAAAGGGAGAGAATATGTTCTTTACTGCAACATGGATGGATCTGGAGGCCATTATCCTAAGCAAACTAACACAGGAACAAAAATTAAATATCACTTTAATTTCTGTTAAATTAAATACCACTTTAATTTCTGTTAAATTAAATACCACTTTAATTTCCATCAAAGAAGAGAAAAACAGATACTAGGGCCTACTTAAAAGTGTAGGGTGGGAGGAGGGTGCGGATATAAAACTACCTATCTAGTTCTTATCACCTATGTGAAAAAATAATCTGTACACCAAATCCCCACAACACATAATTTACCTAAATAACCTTCAAATGTACCCCTACCTAAAATAAATTAAAAAAGAAAGAAACTGTGGCATATCCATACTAAGGAATACCATTCAGCAATGAAATGGAACAATAAAATGGAAAAACTTGGAAGGATCTCAAAGTCATTATGATCATTGAAAAAAGACAGTCTTGAGAGGTCACATACCATAGAAATCCATTTACATGGTAGTCTCAAAATGACAACCTTATACACACAAAAAAACAGATTACTGATTGGAACATGGTAGGATGATTAGAGAGTGGGCGGGCTAGTGGGTGATAAAGAGACATGATGTAGCAGGTCTTTGTGATGATGGAATAGCCCCATATCATGAATGCAGTGGTGGTTACAGAAATCTACAAATGTGAAACAATGACATCAAAGTGCACAAACTCATAAAACCAATATCAAATGTGTAGTTATAATAATGTAAAAGGCAGCCATAACAAACTGAGTAAGTCCATGGGGTCTCTCTGTACTATTTTGCAATGTCCTGTCAATTTGTAATAATTTTAAATTTTTAAAAAGTTTTAAACAATACGACAATATAAAAAAGAATCAGTTCTGAGACTAGAATATTGAAAGTATAGACAGGTAATTTTTAGGTGAATAGGTAGACTATTAAATGGATCTATCAAATGATAGAAAAATGTTTACCTGGTAAATACTAGCATCCCCTCATAAAAATGTTCAGGTTGATATTAAGAGAAAACTTGATGAAAGTGGCTTTCAAGGTCCTTTCTGAAAAAGGATTCTTTAATGAATCTGATGAAGCAATTTTGTCTTACCTTTTGTTCTTTATGATAACAGTTGCTAAGATAATGTCCATATATATGACCAGCTGGAAGACAAATTTGATAGAGATAAAAATTTCTCTTCCAACAACCTTACCCTGGAGTTAACAAGATTTTCTCTTTTCACTTCTTTGATTAACACCTTACTCTTACTATGTTCCAACCCCTAACAGATGGCATAAAACATACCCATCATCAACATTTTAGAGTTAGTATCTAAATCAACAAATGAGCAATTGTGTAACAAATACCATGGACTTTACCACCATCTAATATCAATGAATCTTTTGAGGTCTCCATGACCAGACTGCTATTATATTAAACAAATCTGAACAAACCTTGCACCTTACCCTGAGATTAAAATAATTTTTAAAAATAAGTGTGATAGGCTTGATAATGATACTTCAAGAGGTGTTCATGTTCATTATCCCTTGTGAATATTACTTTATATAGTAAATGGGCTTTGGAGAGGTAAATAAATTAAGGATCTTGAGATGTGCAGATTTATCCTGGGCCGTAAATGTAATCACAAGAGTGTTCTCTAAGAGGAAGTCCAGACGGTCAAAGGAAGAAGGCTTTCCTTTTCTATGGCATTGTCAGGCTTCAAATTTGTCAAATTTTATGGTCTCCTTTCCTTTTAAACATAATTTCCAATTTCTGATCATCTTTCCCAACTTCAAAGTTCCACAGTTCTCTAGGGCAGGAGCAAAATGCTGCCAGTCTCTTTGCTAAAGCATAGCAAGAGTCACCTTTGCTCCAGATTACAAGAAGTTTTTCATCTTCATCTGAGACCGCCTCAGACTAAATTTCATCGTCCACATCATTATCAGCATTTTGGTCACAACCATTCAAGTCTCTAGGAAATTCAAAACTGTCACACATCTTCCTGTCTTCTTCTGAGCCCTCTAAACTGTTTCATCCTCTGCCTGTTACCCAGTTCCAAAATCATCCACACTTCCTGATTAGCTTTATAGCAGTATCCAACTCCACTGGTACTAATTTACTATATTAGTTTCATTTTCATGCTGCTGTAAAGACACTTCCCAAGACTAGGTAATTTATTTTAAAAAGAAGTTTAATTGATTCACATTTCCACGTGACTGAGGAGGACTCATGTAACTTACAATTTTGGTGGAAGGGGAAACAGGCACATCTTACATGGCATCAGGAGAGAGGGTGTGTGAAGGAGAAACTGTCCTACACTTATAAAACCATTAGATCTCATGAGAACTCACTATTATGAGAACAACATGGAGAAAACTGCCTTGACCCCATGATCCAATCCCCTCCCACCAAGTCCCTCCATCAACATGTGGGGATTATAAAGAATACAATTCGAGATGAGATTTGGGTGGCAACACAGAGCCAAACCATATCAAGCGCTAATGAGACCTTTATTTTAGTTCACTAAGACCTGTCTTGTTCTAACCTACAGCATTATAAGTATAGGGGAGGCAAAATTTTACCTCTACCTTCTTACAGCTGCCTGCTGAACCTGGGAATTAAATTGACATGAATAGATTTACAGGAGAAAAGCATACAAGTGTAATATGCTTGACACAAGGGAGCTGTCATAAGGAAATTAAGACTCAAAGATGTGGCAAAATTTACATACCTTTGTAGTAGGTTCAGCAAATAGAGGCAATTGAGGAAAAGTGACTATATTATATGGTGAGACTAAAGGAAGATAATAATTATTTTAACAAGGTATAGTTGTACAAAATTTTCTTGTTTATGGCTCCCCATCCCAAAATGTTTCTCTTCTCTTGGTACAGGGCATCTTTCACATGGGAGTTTTTAATCTCTTATTTGCAGGAGAATATTGGAATGCCCTTCTGGCATCTGCTATTTTTCAAGTGCCTTTAAATTGAAGTATACCTTATGTCAAAGTGACATATTTTGGGGTGGAATATTCTGCCACCATTTATAAGATAATATATTTGTATTCCTTTATACCACTATGTTTGTGGTAATTTGTTCTGGAATGCCTAGAAGCTTGAATCATCATCATTCTAAGGGTAAGAATCAATATTCAGATAAAGAGGGATATCCTTTTTTAATAGTGTGAGAATGAAAATCAATAAAAAATAGGAAAAAATATACATTTTTAAGTCAAACGTTGGTGACAAAAATGACTGAAGAGAAATGTGGATGATAAATATATTTTTTCCAAAGATATAAAATGGCAATATACTAGACGATTCTTTTCAATGATTGTTTAGTTACTATTTGTATAAGACTTATGTAAAATACCAAACTTTTTTTGAATAGGAATAATTTAATTTAGTATGAATTGGATTAACATTTACAATGGTGGTATAATATGTAGATAAAAATATTTTACTGAAGTAGGAGAATTTCAGATATGTACATATAATATGCACCATATATAGTAAAATATGTCATTCAAATGTATAAATATAATTACCTCAATTTTATTTTTAAAAGGCATACTCATTACAAAAGAGAAATCTGTAAGATAATGATGAACTCAAGTCTATTTTCAATTTAAATTATATAATCAATTTATAATTATCTATATTAATGATAAATTTAGATCTACATACATTTATCACTTTCAGCATAATTCACATAATGACTATTACAAATAATAAACATAAGATTCTATAGTTTATTTAATCATGGATCCATCCTCTGTCCACCGTATTGTTTTAACTTAGTAACACCAAATTCCTCACAAACTATAAATAACTCCTCTTTTCCTTTGCTGTTCTCCATTATTTTGAATGGAAATAGTTTGACTATTTCAAAATATGGACTAGGGTTTTTACCTAGTTCTTTTTTCAGATAGAACCCAAAGACATTTTATTGATTTGAGCATATTTTATATCAATGGTTTTGAGATTATTTTGTTTGCATTAGCAAGTGAATATTTCAAACCAGCAGCCCTCAAGTCTTTCAATAACATGGAAACACTTATCCATATATTCAGTTATTCCATTATATCTCTGTGAACAAGAATGAGCTGTGAGGATGAACATTGACATGTAAACTTCAATCTTTCATGCATTCTCATTTTTATAGAGTTACCTATGTTTAACACTGGTTGCATAATAACACTTCAGTGACAAAAATGTGCTTTCAACTAGGAGTAATAGTTGATGAAGGAAACAGAATAAAGGCTATAACGATTTGTATAATAATCACATTCTGATAATGAATTGCTTTATTCTTTATTTCCTGTAGAACTATATACTTAGCCATGAACAATAAGCATACAAAAACATAAGAATGAGTTATTTAGCAGTTATGTTATCTTTTATAAGTAGTGTAAACTGCATAATAGTTTAATATCTCTTTTAGCTTTCAGGTTTCTTTTATTTAGTCACTATTATTTTCCTCATACTTGAGAAATGTTAAAAAGATTTATCAATAAAAATTGAAGATACTAGACTCCAGTTCTCTCAAATAATAAATATTTGATTTTATTTACCTAAAAAAGAATTTACAGAATTTATAGGTCATCGTCTTCCCAGCTACAGAATATTAATAAAATGAACACTAATAAATGTGTGTTTATATATATGCACATATTTCTTAGCCTTCAGGTACCCAGCATTTATATATAAATTATTATATGTAAATGATATATATGATATATAAATCATTTACATATAAATGATGTGTACATGAAGGCTAATAAAGAGTTTCTCACTATAGAATTATTATTTCTGGCTGCATGATAAAATGTTTCTTAAAACATCTGCTCTGTGGGCTTTTTGAGATTCTTGATATCAAACCTATCTTTATAATAACAGATGTTACTTGTCTTTTTCACTTCTTTGACACTTGCATTGATGGTGCAAAAACAGTAGTGGATGAGAGTACTAGCACAAATTAGAGCAATGGCATCAAACTGTAATTATAGTCTCTTGCAGAAATTAAAATATCAATTTCAGTCAAAATAAGCCAATAAAATGTCTTTATTTGTTTAAATAAAATATATGCTTTTTAAAAAATACAGACTTTAAAAAATACTTCTTGTAACAAAATATGTTTATTCCAACTTCAGCATTTGGCAGACATTTTCCTAAAAATGAAAAAAGTGAGCCTTCCACTTCAAGGAAAAAAAAAAAAAAGGACAGTATTTCTATCTAATGAGAAAAATTAAGCTATTATGAGAAAATTAGAATTTTGGAAAATTTGTATGTTACCATAACTTGACAGCTTTCCAAGAAGACTTTTCTAATTACATCAATAGTCATATTAACACATGTAATTTTCTTTTGATATCTTAAAATGAAAAGTGATAACATTTATGCAATTAATTACATAATAGAGTGAAGCAGTATTTTTCAAATGACCAATATATGATGTCAAAAATCACTTATGGATAAAATATCATTTTAAAGTGCAAGTTAAACCAAGAGCTTTTAACACTTGAGTACTAAAGTTTAGTCGTAAGCTTTCAGATTCTACGTTGCAACTTACTTTATGAAATATATCATGTGGGGAGTTTGATATGGTAACAAAAAAAATTCACTATTATGTTAAAATATTATAATACTTTGCTTTTCTAACTACATATATGTCAAAACTCTGCTTTTCTTCATTTGTTTCAGTCAAAGGAACATATTAAAATTATTGTCTTCTACAGTAAGTAATTAATGAGATTTATATATATGTAAATCTCTACCTCTATCACTAATTTTTATTATTCTGGGATATATGATAATTATTCATTTTTATAAGAGATATGCACCATTTTTTTCCCAAAGTAGAATTAGTTTTGCCCTGTTGTTATATTAATTATTGAATACTCAAATTTTTAATTTTTGTATTTTAATATGGAAATCATTAACAGAGATAGCCACATTAAAAAAGCCCTTTAAGAATCTCAAAGCTGGCCGGGCGCGGTGGCTCATGCCTGTAATCCCAGCACTTTGGGAGGCCAAGGCGGGCAGATCACAAGGTCAGGAGATTGAGACCACGGTGAAACCCCGTCTCTACTAAAAATACAAAAAATTAGCCGGGCGCAGTGGCGGGCGCCTGTAGTCCCAGCTACTCAGGAGGCTGAGGCAGGAGAATGGCGTAAACCCAGGAGGCGGAGCTTGCAGTGAGCCGAGATCGCGCCACTGCACTCCAGCCTGGGCAACAGAGCAAGACTCCGTCTCAAAACAAACAAACAAACAAAAAAAGAATCTCAAAGCTTTGTAAGAAAGGAGGAAAATATTGATTGAGAGGATCAAGATTTTTTTTCTGGATTATTCACTTTTTATATTGATAAAATTTGCATGTCTTTATCATGTACAACGTGATTTTTAAAGTATGTACAGTGTGAAATGGCTAAATGAAGCTAAGTAACATACACATTACCTCACTTACTTATTTTTTTGTGGTGAGAGCACTCACAATCTGCTCTCAGCAATTTTCAAGAATACAATCATTACTATTAACTATATTCACCATATTGTACAATAGACTTATTTAACCTACTGCTTCTATCTAACTGAAATTTTGTATTATTGAACCAACATCTCTTCAACCCCCACCCCAGCCACTAGTAACCACTATTTTATTCTCTACTTTTATTAGTTCAATTTTTTAAATTCCATATAAAGGGAGATCATGTAGTCTTTTTATTTCTGTACCTGGCTTATTTCACTGAATATAATGTTCTCCAGATTCATTTATGTTTTTACAAACGACAGAATTTATTTCTTTTTAAGGCTGAATAATATTTCATTGTGTATATATGCTACATTTTATTCATTCACCCATTGATGGACATTTGGGTTGATCACCGTTCCTTATGCACATGGAGTTTACCTGTTTAATGAGGAAGACAAATTTATTTATAGGAACAGAGTGAGACTCCATCTCAAAAAAATATATTTATAAATAAATTCATGCATATGCCATCAAACAAGTAAATAATAGATTGTCTTTGAATATATTTTAGTTAACTCCTTTGCTTGACTCTATCATGTAATACTCTTTGTTCTGTTTCAGAGAAGTCTGACCTGTATAGATTATATTAGAAGGCTCTTTTACACAAGAATAATTGAGTTATTGTTCTTCCTATGCTATGCTATCCCTTATTGTTTTTCCTGTGCTATTTACAAAAGAAAGCATTAAAAGTTATGTATCTGTAAAATATATGTATGGATTTGTTAACCAGAATAATATTTTTTGAAAATAGTAGGTGCAGTGAGAGGGAAGGAAGTCAAGAAGGCTGACTAAAATCCCCTCGTGATCTTTCCCTCCACAGGAACACCAAATTGAACAACTACCCACACACAAAAAAATACCTTCATAAAAACCAAATCTCAGATGGGTGATCACAGTACCTGGTTTTCACATGTTATTAAGAAAAGAGACACCAAATAAGGTAGAAAAGACAGTCTCAAATTGCCTACACCACTCCCTAACTCCCGGCAGAGGCTATGTGGCACAAAGAGTATCTGCACTTGTTGGAAGGAGAGTGCAGTGACTGTGGGATTTTGCATTGGAAATCAGTGCTGACCTGTCATATTGGAAAGCAGCATGAAGCAGAATTCAGCTGGCACCTACGGAGAAAGCACTTAGACCAGCCCTAGCCATAGGCAAATCATCCAACCCAGCAGTTGAAACTTGAGTTCCAGCAAGCTCTGCTGCTGTGGGTTAAAGTGTTCCGGAATCCTAAATAAAGTTGAAAGGCAGTCTGGGCAACAAGGGACTGCAATTCTTGAGCAAGTCCTAGTGTTATTCTCGGCTGAGAACCAGTGAACTTGAGGGGTATGTGACCAAGTAAGACACCAACTAGGACAGCTAAGTCAGTGCTTGCATCACCCCTTTCCTAACCCCAGGCGGCAGTGCTCACAACTGCATGAGAGTCAGCTTTCTTTTGATTGAGGAGAGGTGAAGGGAAAGTAAAGAAGACTTTGTCTTTTCAACTGGGATGACAGCTCAGTCACAGTAGAATAAAGTACCAGGCAGAGTCCTGAGGACCCCATTCTAGGCCTTAGTTTCCAGATGATATATCTAGAAACACCCTGTGTGAGAAAGGAACCTGCTGCCTTGAAGGGAATGAAGAAGTTCTTGTAGGATGTATCACATACTGGATAAAATCCCTTGGGCACAGAATAATCAACAGTGGTGGCAAGGCAGTACTTGCCACAGGCCTTTAGTCATCCTCAGAGAAATACTGACTTCAAATGGGACCCAGCACATTGCCAACTTTGTTGGCCACAGGAGTGCTTGTGCCACCCAGCTCCCAAAACCAAGCAGCTCAGCACAGAGAGAAAGAGAGAGAGAGAGAAAGAGAGACTCTGTTGTTTGAGAGAAAGCAAGGGAAGGAAACAAAAGCCTATGCCTGGTAATCCAGAGAATTCTCCTAGTTCTCACCCAAGACCATCAAGGCAGCATATCCATGAGTCTGGAAAAGTCACAGCAACACTGGGCTTGGGGTATCCTCTAATGCAGATACAGCTGAAGTGACCAAAGGCATAGACTGCAACACCCAAAGTCTATCAAATACTTGAAAAGCCTTCGCAAGAAGGATGGGTAAAACAAACCCAACGTGCAAAGACCACAATAAATACCTGAATATTCAATGCCTAGACACCAATGAACATCCACAAGCATTAAGACCATCCAAGAAAACATGACGTCACCAAATGAACTAAATAAGGTACCAGTGACCAATTTGATACATATGTGACCTTTCAAACAGATAATTCAAAATAACTGTTTTGAGAAAACTCAAATCCAAGATAACACAGAAAAGGACTTCAGAATCCTATCAGAGAAATTTAACTAAGAGATTTAAATAACTTTTAAAAATCAAGCAGAAATTTTGGAGTTGAAAAAAACCAATAGAAATGCCGAGAAATGCATCAGAACTTAACAGCAGAACTCAACAAGCAGAAGAAAGAATTGGTAAGCTTGAAGACAGGCAATTTGAAAATACACAATCAGAGAACCAAAATAATAATAATAATAAAAAGAATAAAACATGAAAACAGGAAGTAGAAAATAGCTTCAAAAGGGCAAATCTAAGTTTTTGGCCTTAAAGAGGAAGTAGAAAGAGAGAAATCAGGGTTGAAAGTTTATTGTCAGCATCATCCTGATACAAAAACCTGGCAAAGTAACAACAAAGAAAGAAACTTCAGGACAATATCTTGATGAATACTGATGCAAAAATCTTCAACAAAATACTTGCAAACTGAATTTAGCAACACATCCAAAAGCTAATCTACCACAATCAAGTAGGTTCTATCTCTGGGATAAGAGGTTGTTCCAACATACATAAATCAATAAACGTGATGCATTACATAGAAGGAACTAAGAATAAAAACCACATGATTATCTCAATAGATACAGAAAAGGCTTTCAATAAAATTCAACATCCCTTCATATTAAACACTCTCAGTAAACTCGGTATTGAAGGAAGATACCCCAAAATAATAAGAGCCATTTATGACAAACCCACAGCCAACATCATACTGAATGCACAAAAGCTGAAAGCATTCCCCTTAGAAACCAGCACAAGACAAGGATGCCCTCTCTTACCAGTCTTATTCAATACTTCCAGTATTGGAAGTCCTGGCCAGAGCAATTGGGCAAAAGGAAGAGATACAATAAATTCAAAAAGGAGGATCCCTGTTCGCACATAACATGATTCTATATTTAGAAATCCACATAGTCTTGACCCAAGGTCTCCTTAAGCTGATAACTTCAGCAAAGTTTCAGGATACTAAATCAATGTACAACAATTATTCGTATTCCTATAGACCAACAAGAGTCATGCTGACAGCCAAATCATAAATGCAGTCTCAATCACAGTTGCCACAAAAATAATAAAATATGTAGAAATACAGCTAACCAGTGAGGTGAAAGATCTCTACAATGAGAGTCACAAAACACTGCTTAAAATGGAATGGATAGGAAGAATCCATATCATTAAAATGGCCATACTGCCCAAAACAACTTATAGATTTAATGGTATCGCTGTATCAAACTACCAATGACATTCTTCATAGAACTAGATAAAACTATTTTAATATTCATATAGAACAGCAACAACAAAGACTATATAGCCAAGACAATTTTTTTTCTTTTGTTGTTGAGACACAGTCTCATTCTGTCATCCAAGCTGGGGTGCAGTGGCGCAGTCATGACCCACTGTAACCTCGAACTCCTGGGTTCAAACAATCCTCCTACCTCAGCCTCCCGAGTAGCTGGGACTACAGGAATGTGCTACCATGCCCACCATGTGTATTTTTAGTAGAGAGAGGGTTTTGCCATGTTGCTCAGGCTGGTCTTGAACTCCTGGGCTTAAGTAATCCTGCCTCAGCCTCCCAAAATGCTGGGATTATAAGTGTGAACCACTACACCTGGCCTAGCCAAGGCGATTCTAAGCAAAAAGAACAAGTCTAAAGGCATCACGTTGTGTCAGGAATTTATTCCTTCCAGTGGGTTCTATGTCTTGCTGACTTCAAGAATGAAGCCGCAAACCCTTGCAGTGAGTGTTACCGTTCTTAAAGATGGTGTGTCTGGAGTTTGTTCCTTCAGATGTTCAGATGTGTCTGGAGTTTCTTCCTTCAGGTGGGTTCGTGGTCTCTCTGACTTCAGGAGTGAAGCTACAGACGTTTGCAGTGAGTGTTACAGCTCTTAAACGTAGTGCGGACCCAAAGAGTGAGCAGCAGCAAGATTTATTGTGAAGAGCTAAAGAACAAAGCTTCCACAGCTGGAAGGGGACCCAAGTGGGTTGCTGCTGCTGGCTGGGGGGGCCTGCTTTTATTCCCTTATTTGGCCCCACCCATGTCCTGCTGATTGGTCCATTTCACAGAGCCCTGATTAGTCCATTTTACAGAGTACTGATTGGTCCATTTTTACAGAGTGCTGATTGGTACATTTTCAAACCGTTAGCTAGACACAGAGCACTGATTGGTGCATTTTTACAGAGTGCTAATTGATCCATTCTTACAGAGTGCTCATTGGTGCATTTACAAACCTTTAGCTAGATACAGAGTGCTGATTCCTATGTTTACAATCCTTTAGCTAAACAGAAAAGTTCTGCAAGCCCCCACTCAACCTAGGAAGTCCAACTGGCTTCACCTCTCAATGTTACCCTACTTCAAACTGTGCTACAGGGCTACAGTACCCAAAACAGCAGTGTGCCTCTACAAAATCAGACACGTAGACCAATAAAACAAAATAGCCCAGAAATAAGGCCGTACACCTACAACCATCTTATCTTCAACAAAGCTGACAAAAACAAACAATGAGAAAAGAACTTCCTATTCAATAAAAGGTACTGGGATAACTGGAAAGCAATATGCAGAATATTGAAACTGGACCCCTTTCTTACATCATATACAAAAACCAACTCATGATATATTAAAGACTTAAATGTAATACCCAAAACTCTACAAACAAACAAACAAACAAACCTGGAAAGCAACATACACAATACTACTCTGGATATAAGAACTGGCAAACATTTCATGAGAGAGATGCCAAAAGCAAATGCAACAGAAGTAAAAATTGATAACTAGGACCTTATTAAACTACAGAGCTTCTGAACAGCAAAAGAAACCATCAACAGAATAAACAACCTATAGATTGAGAGAAAATATCTACAAACTATGTATCTGACAAAGGTGTAATATCCAGCACCTATAAAGAACTTAAACAAATTTACAAGAAGAAAATCCCATTTAAACAATGCGCAAAGGGCACAGATAGAAACTTTTTAAAGGAAGAAATATATACCACCAAAAAGCATATATATATATATATATATAAACTCTATATCACTAATCATTACAGAAGTGCAAATCAAAACCATGATAAGATACCATTTCACACAAGTCAGAGTGGCTATTACTAAAAAGTCAAAAAATAACAGATTCTGACAAGGTGATGGAGTAAAGGAAACACTTATATACTGTTGGTGAGAGTCTAAATCAGTTCAACCATTGTGAAAAGCACTGTGGCAATTCCTCAAAGAGCTAAAAACATGAACTGTCACTCAACCCAACAGTCCCATTACTGGGTATATCCTCAAAGGAATGTAATCAATCTAGCCTAAGGATACACATACACATATATGTTTACTGCAGCATTATTCACAATAGCAAACATGTAAAATCAACCCATATGCCCATCAATGGTAGACTGGAGAAAGAAAATGTGTTACATAGATACCATGGAATACTATGCAGCAATAAAAAGAATGAGATCATGTCTTTTGCAGGAACATGAATGAATCTGAAGGCCATTGACCTTAACAAACTAATGTAGAAACAGAAAATCAAATACTGCATTTTCTCACCTATAAGCAGGAGCTAAATGATGAGGACACATAGACATGAAGAGGGAAACAACAGGCATCAGGGCCTACTTGAGATTGAAGGGTGGAACAAGGGAGAGGATCAGAAAAAATAACTATTGTGTAATAGGCTTAGTACCTGGGTGATGAAATAATCTGTACAACCCTTGTGATATATATAACAAACCTGTATAACAGGTTTTTAACAGAGAACTTCCCAAAGAGAAAGATATCAATACTCATGTATAAGAAGGTTGTACAACACTTAACAGATTTAACCCAAACAAGAATATGTAAAGACATTTATTAGTGAGACTCCCAAATGTCAATGATAAAGAAAGGATTCTAATAACAAAAAGAGAAAAGAAACAAATAACATAAAAAGGAGCTCTACTATATCTGATAGTAGACTTTTCAGTGCAAACCTTACAGGCTGGGAGGGAGTGGCATGACATACTTAAAGTGCTAAAGGAAAAAAGTAGTTTATTCTAGAATAATATATCCAGTGAAAATATCCTTTAAACTTGAGGGACAAATATGTTCCCAGACACACAAAACCTGAGGTATTTTATCAACACCAGAACCACCCTGTAATAAATGCTAAAGGGAATTCTTCAGTCTGAAATAAAAGAATGTTCATGAGCAATAAGAAACAATCTGAAGGTACAAAACTCACTGGTAGTAGTCAGCACAGAGAAACACAGAATATTATAACACTATAATTGTGGTATGTGAATTATTCATGTCTTGAAGAGAAAGATTAAAATATGAACCTATCAATAGCTACAAAACTTTTCAAGGCACAGGTAGTAAAATAATACATGAATAAAAACAACAAAAAATAAAATTAGGAGGATGAAGTTTACAGTTTATATTAGTTTTCTCTGTTTATGCAGTGTTGTCATTTATTTAAAATACAAGTTAAAAGATATCATGATAATGTTAAATTTTAAAAAATACAATAGATATAAAAAACAAAAAGGAAAAATACAAAACAGAAGATCAGAGAAAACTACCTTTGCTAAAAGGAAGACAGGAAGGAAGAAAACAAAACAAAAAAAAGTGAAGACCACAAAACAAATGGAAAACAAACAAAATGGCAAGAGTAAGTTCGTACTTAATAGTATCATTTTAATTGGACTAAACCCTCCAATTAAAAGACATAGGGTGGTTGAATGCATAAAAAAGAAGACTAAATGACCGATTACCCCAAAGAAGCACATTTCATCTATAAATACACACATAGAATAAAAATAAAGGTAAAGAAAATATATTCTATGCAAATAGAAACTTAAAGAAAGTACAGGAATTCAGGCTAGAAGCTGTGGCTCATGCCTTTAATTCCAGCCGTTTGGGAGTCTGAGGCAAGTGTATCGCTTGACCCCAGGAGTTGAGACCAGTCTGGGAAGCTGAAAAGACTCCTTCTCTACAAAAAAAATAATTTTGAAAATTTAGCTGGGCAAGGTCATGGACACCTGTGGTCTCAGTTACTCAGGAGGATTAGGTGAGAGGACATTTGAGCCCAGGAGTTTGAAACTGCAGTGAGCTATAATTGTGCCACTGCACTCCAGCCTCAGTGACAGAGTGAGACCCTGTCTCAAAATTAAATGAAATTGACTTAAATTTTTAAACAGATCAGGAGTAGCTATAGTTATATCAAACAACATAGATTTAAAGACAAAAACTATTGAGACAAAGAAAATCATTATATGATGATAAGATGTCAATTCAGCAAGAAGGTATAACAATTAGAAGTATGTACCCAGTACTGGAGCATCCGGATATATAAAGCAAATATTATTAGAGCTAAAGAGAGAAATAGACCTTAATGTAATAATAGCTGGGGACTCCAACACCGAACTTTGAGCACCAGACACACCTTATAGAGAGAAAATCAACTAAAAATGGTCAAACTTAATCTGCACTATAAACCAAATGTGCCTAGTAAATGTTTATGAACAATTTATCCAGTAGCTGCAGAAAATGCATTCTCCTCAGTACTTGGGCCATTCTCAAGGATAGACCACGTGTTGGGCTACAAAGTCTTTAAATATTCAAAGTCTTTAAAAATTCAAAAAGAAGAAATTATATAAAAATCTACTCTTAGCACAATAAAATAAAACTAGAAATCAACAACAAGACAAATTTTGGAAAGTATACAAACATATGGACATTTAAACAATATGCTCCTGGATGATGAATGGGTCATGAAGAAATTAAGTAGGAAATTAAAATTTTTCTTGAGACAAATGAAAATGGAAACATGACATACCAAAAACCTATGGAATATAGTGAAAATAGTAGTAAAAGGAAAGTTTATAGCAATAAGCATCTACATCAAAAAAGTAGAAAAACTTTAAATAAACAACAATACATCTCGAGGAATTAGAAAAGTAAGAAGAAAACAAATCCCAATTTAGTAAAATAAAAGAAATAATAAAGATTAGAGCAGAAATAAATGAAATGAAGATGGAAAAACATACAAAAGATCAATGAAATAAATAGTTGTTTTTTTTTTTTTGAAAAGAAAAAGCAAATTGACCAACCTTTAGACTGATTAAGAAAAAAAGAAAGAAGGCACAAATAAAAAAAATCGGAGATGAAACAGGAGACATTACATCTAATACTGCAGAAATTCCAAAGATCACTGGAGGTTACTATGAGCACCTATATACCTATACATTGGAAAACCTAGAGGAAAGGAATAAATTCCTTGACACATAAAACCTACCAGGAATGAACCATGAAAAAATTCAAACCTGAACAAACCAACACAATAAATGAAATTTACTTATTACTTGTAAGTATAATAATGAATGTTTACTAAACCTCATTAGTTGTGCTGGTCTGTTCAGGGTTTGGATTTCTTCACGGTTCAATTTGTAATAAAAAGTCTCTCAGCAAAAAATAAATAAATAAATAAAAGCCCGGGATCTGTGTCTTCACTGCTAATTTTTTTTTTTTTTTTTGAAATTTTACCAAACATTTAAAGAAGAACTAATACCAGTCCTACTCAAAGTGCTCTGAAAAATAGAGGAGAAGTGAATACTTCCAAACCCATTCTATGAGAACGGTGTTATCCTGATAGAAAAAACTAGACAAAGACACATCAAAAAAAACGAAATTATAGGTCAATATCTCTGATGAATATTGATGGAAAAATCCTCAACAGAATACTAGTAAGCCAACTTCAACAATACTTTAGAAAGATTATCCATTATGACCAAGTGAGATTTATCCTAGGGAAGCCAAGGTGGTTTGACATTTTCAAACAAATCAATGTGATACATCATATCAACAGAATGAAAGTCAAAAAACTTATGATAATTTCAACTGATGCTAAGAAACAGTTTTATAAAATTCAACATTCCTTTATCATAACGTCTTTCAAAAAGCAGGGTATAAAATGAACATACCTCAACACAATAAAAGCTATCTATGACAGACCTGCAGTTTGTAGCATATAGGATGGAAAAAAAAAAGAAAAAAAGAAAAAAAAAAACACTGAAAGTGTTTTCTCTATGATCTGGAACAATACATGAACACACACTTTCACTGATTCAACACAGTACTGGAAGTCCTAGCTAGGGCAATTAGTCAAGAGAAAGAAATAAGGAGCATCCAAATTGGAAAGGAAAAAGTCAAATTATCCTTGTTTTCAGATGATATGATCTTATTTTTGGAAAAACCTAAAGACTCCACCAAAAAAATTATTAAAACTGATAAACAAATTGAGTAAAAGTGAAGGATACAAAATCAACATACAAAAACCAGTGACATCTTCATATGTGAATAGTGAACAATCTGAAAAGAAATTAGGAAAGCAATCCTATTTACAATAGCTACAAATAAAATAAAATTCTTGGGAATAAACTTAACCAAAATAGTGGAAGATCTCTGTAATGGAAACTATGAAACACTAATGCAAGAAACTGAAGTACACATAACAAACTGGAAAAGTATGCCATGTTCATAGATTGGAAGAATCAATATTATTAAAATGTTCATACTACCCAAAGCATTCACATGAAATCCCTATACACATTCAATGAAATTCCTATCAAAATACCAATAACATTCTAACAGAATAAAAAAAGTAATCTTAAAATTTATATACAGCCCCCCAAAGACCCAGAATTGCCAAAGCTATTCTAAAGAAAAAGAACAAAACTAGAGGAATCACATTACCTGACTTCAAATTATACTACAGAGCTATTGTAACCAACCAGCATGGTACTGGCATAAAAACAGAAACATAGACCAATGGAACAGAATAGAGAGTCATGAAATAAATCCATACATCTACAGTGACCTCATTTTGAAAAATGTACCAAGAACATACACTTGGGAAAGGACATTCTCTTGGTACTGGGAAAACTGGTTATCCATATGTAGAAGAATGAAACTAGATCTCGATCTCTTACCGTATATAAAAATCAAATAAAAATGGGTTAAATATTTAAATATAAGACCTCAGACTATGAAACTACTAAAAGAAAGCATTGGGGAAACTCTCCAGGACATTTATCTACTAAAGATTTCTTAAGCGATATCCCACAAGCACAGTCAACCAAAGCAAAAATGGACGCATGAGATCACATCAAATTAAAAAGCTTTTGCACAACAAAGGAAACAATTAACAAACTGAAGAAACAAACCACAGAATGGTTTGTAGACTACTCATCTTAGAAATGATTCATAGCACTATATAAGGAACTTAAACAACTTTATAGGAAAAATATAATAATTTGTTTAAAAATACATAAAAGATTTGAGTAGATTTTCAAAAGAAGGCATTCAAGTGCCAACAGTATATAAAAGTGATCATCACTATTGATAATCAGAGAAATGCAAATCAAAACTACAATGAGATATCATCTCAAACCAGAAAAACTTACTTTTCATATTCTTACTTATTTGTGGGTGTTTAAAATTAAAACAATTGAACAAATGGAGATGGAAAGAAGAATAATGGTTACCAGAGGCTGGGAAAGGTAGTGGTGGTTGAAAGTATGAATGGTTAATAAGCACAAAAGTATAGTTCGGTAAAATGTGTAAGATCTAGTATTTGATAGCACAACAGGGTGATTATAGTCAACAATAATTTATTGCACATTTTAGCATAACTAAAAAAATACAATTTGGATTGTTTGTAACAGACAGATAGGATAAATGCTTGAGGGGATGGATGCCCCATTTAACGTGATGTAATTATTATGCATAGTATCAAAATAACACCTACTATGTACCCACAAAAATAAATAATAAATAGGAAGGTCAATCAAGGAACTAATGCAATCTGTTTTTTATGAAAAAGAATAAATGACTTACATTTGCTATTGAGAAAAATGAGTGCTCTGCATGGAACGTAGAGAATCAGGGTGAGATTGAGAACAGTTGTAAAATTATTGTTAAGAAAAAGGGGTAGCCAATTTTAAAGTAAGAATTGTTTTAAAGTAGAAGTTTTGGAAATGGAAAAGAATTTATTGCAGATAATTGGAAAAATAGACTTGTGAATACTAACTTATAGATTAGAAATAGAAGTGAGAAAAAGTAAAATAGAAGGTAATTTCATTATCTTAATTTAAAAAGATACTATATATTTAATATGTACTTACATTTTATAATAAATTGAATATTGTATTAATAAAATAAGAATACTTTTAAAAATATTAAAAAGTAATAGTGTTTATCACATTATATGACATCTAATATGAGTTCTTTCAAATTATGTCACTAAATTTGTAAATCAAATGTTTCAGTTAATTACATTTATGGATATTAGATAATTAGATTCAGAAAATGCTTTTCCAGGAATTTCAACTTATTAATAAAATGCTAAATATTTCTTTAAGATGAGCAACAGTAAATATCTCATGTGTGTCTATCATGACACATGATTTAGAATCTTTCAACAGAGTTTTAATCCTTTCATATAATTTTTCAGTTCAGCCAGTGTGAATCAACTCAGTGTTTCTCATAATGAACCTTGATATTCAATTGTTTTATTAGCTAAGGAAACTAAGGACATTGACTTTATTGGTTTCATGTTCAATTTGTTTATGTGCATTAACTTCTTTTATAAATATCAAACTTCATGACATCTTAAAATGTGTCTATTTGTAGTGATTCATTTATGTTTAAGCTGTCTAAAATTTTCACCAGGCATGCAAAAGTGGTAGAAAATATTCTGGATGTATATGTTTCTTCCGTATTTGAAACTATATACTAATATTATAAAAATACTTCATGATATAGTCATCCAATACATAAACTCATTTTATAACACAAAGTGAAGGTAAAAAACAAAAAGTGATGGATCCAACTAAAACTATTTGTGCATTAAATGATCATTAATGTATAATTTCACATTTTGTTTTGTATAAAAAATTAGTTTTGTTATTATGTTGAATTGAATTACTCTATGCATGAATATTTACAGCTTTCCTGTCTGTTCTTTTGGATAATAAATATGACTGCATACTCTGTAGATGGCAAAGTACTATTTAAATGTAGGTTCTTATTATAAAAATTTTATCTTACTAGTGACAAGGAAAATATGCTTCATGGTGCTTACTTTAAGAAAATATTACAGGATTTTTTTTTCTTTCCAGATCTTGGTATTAATTCAGGTCATCATCAATTTTTCAACCTAACTGCAGAGTTCATTAATTTACTAAATTGTGTATTAAAGTAGCATGGATGCCATGTGAGCCAGATTATTTAAGTGTGTTCAGCTCTCTCCTTTTCTGAATTTAAGCAAGTTCAGTAGATTAATCCTTTCTTAAGTCAATTAATTTTTTCCAGCTCTTTTTCTCTACTTTTCTGTTTTCATATGAAGCTTAAACTGATAACAGAAAAAATGTTGATTTCTGCTTCTCTGTCTTTGCTAGTTCCTGAAATTTTCAGGAGTGATATTTTAAAATCACTCAGGAAGTTGGGTGCTGTTGCTTGCATTATTATCATTTGATTTTAAAGCCATATAATCAATTTAGATTTCCTGAGACAAACAGATGGGAATATGTAGGAAAAAAAACCTACAAATGGAATTTCTCAGTATGTCATTTTTTATGTACTATGTAGAAATCTGATTAAGCACATTTTAAACATCTATAGATTTTTGTAAAATTTATAGTTAAATAGTAAGAGTGAAGTGTATATCAGCATAGCAATGTGTACACATGTAACTTAACCTATTAAAGGCCTTAAGAGCAGGTGAATCCAAAACTACTCACTGAATATCTTCTATGTTCCAGGCATTATTCTGAGTGGTAGGGATAGGCAAGAAAATCAGGAATAATTCTTGATTTCAAGAAATTGACATTCGTGTAGAGGACTGAGACAAGTAACAGACATATATCTATGATGTAGGAGAATATAAACTGAGCATCTCACCAAGGCTTTGTGGCTGAGATACTTCCCTACAGGAAAAAAACAAAAACAAGAAAAAAACATCCAAATTGATACCTGAAGTTTAAACAGGAGAGAGTCTAGAGAAGAGTTAGTGGACACTTCTAGCCAGAGGAAGACTGCCTTCAACTACTGTTGATCGGGGCCAAGGTGCATTGGGAAAACACAAGAAGCCCTAAATGTCTGAGTGTTACATTCCAAGAGAGAAGAGATGTGAGGCCAGGCTACAGGGGTAATCAGGGATCTGGTCAAAATCAGCCATGTTAAAGCACTTGGATTTGATCCTGGGTCAATAGTGAGGCAATGGAAACCCTTCACAAGAGCTGCGCACCCTCAGATTTGCATTCTTGTGGACACTGTAATCACAGGTTTATGAATTAGCAGTCAGGAAGATGAGGTTTGAGGCAGTCTTACTAAAACAAGATGTGGTGGACTTGACTTACGTAATGATGAAAAGGATAAAGAAATCAGGATAGATATTTAGGTGAAGAGTAATACATATGAGACTACGAAAAGTTATCTTGGCTGAAAAGTGAGTGGATTACTTAATAAACTCTCAGAAAGTCTGCCAAGAAGGAAGATTTTCCTTTTAATACTTTGAGTTATGTGGTTATATAAATACATATACAGTATCCAATCTGCAAATGAATAAAGTAAGATTTTTCATCGTGTATGTGTTCATAGTAAAAGAAGTAACTGATGAGTACTTCATCACCCTGAGCAAATTTATTCATTATTTACCACAAAATAATCCTCATCATTATTTATTTGCTATTATGTAAATGAAGAAAACACTTGAGAATTTTAAAATTTTAGAAGCATTCTAAGTTGACACATATTTAGACCTTATTTTAATAATATAATCTTGCTAGAACAGAATTTGTTTCATAGACCCCTTTGAAATCGTTTCCTAAAGGTTATCTTTAACACATAATCATATCCCTCTTTTTATAATGGCTTTTGCTGGTATAAATAGACATGCAGAGATTGAGTTCCAGTCAGTGATAATAAGCTAACCGTATATGGTACAATTATTTTTTTTACTAAGTTAAATGAATGAGGTATTGTTTTATTCACGCTTAAAACTGAAAGCTTTTAGATTGTATGTGTACATTAGCGAACCATTATGCCCTGCAATATTACTGGCTATTTTTTTTTTTTCCAAAAAGAGGCTGCCAACTTGACTACGTTTTATTAAATGTCTTTTTAAAAAATGAATTGTGAAACACTACTTCCATTTCCAATAAAGTTCTCTTCTAATTATTCTATTCTTAAATACAAAACAAGTCCAAAGTTAATTGCAGTAACCTATCACTTTTCTTTGCAGAATGCAATTTAACTCCTACAGGATCATTTAACATTCCTGCCGATCACCAGTTTCAGGGCACTTTACATATCAAATTAATTAGCAAGAGAAGGCAACCACATTAAATGGGAAAGGTTTTATCCCACTCCAGCAAGCTATCCTCTGTGCCTAACGCTGCATCTTTCCATGCAGCATTTTAATCTCATGATTCCCAATGCACTTTGGCCCCGATCTACAGTAGTTGAAGGCATTCTTCCTCTGGCTAGAATTGTCCACTAACTCTTCTCTAGACTCTGTCCTGTTTAAACTTCAAGTATCAATTTGGACGGGTTTTTTGTTGTTGTTGTTGTTATTGTTTCCTGTAGGGAAGTATCTCAGCCACAAACCCTTGGTGAGATGCTCAGTTTATATTCTATATTATAGGAATAATGTTATACATTCCTATAAGCTTAACGTTTGAACTTAGAAATCCTTTTTCCTTAAAATACCAGACAATCCAAACTTGTATCTTTCAGTTTATTGTAAAATTTAAGAAAGTATGTTTCTCTATTGTTTCTTAACCATGTGATATTCATTGTTTCTTAACCAAAGCATATTTGTGATATATGGTATTTGCTTTCAAAATCACTAGGAAATAAAAATTACATAGTTTTTAGTTGTTATAAGGTGATATTTATTGACTTGTTTCAATAAAAGTAAATGAATTTCTATATGAAATTTAAATTTGAACCACCATGTTAACAATTACCTCTTCTAAAAAGGCCTGGTATCTTAGCTCAGGAAATGTCTCTAATGAGGAAAAAAGCCTGGTAAGTAAGCAGACAGTCCCTTGACAACTCATTAAACAGACAGATCTTCTCATACAGTGCCAGCTGTAGCCACATTCTTCAGGAACAATGAGTAAGATCAGAATAAAAAGATACGGCAGCCTGAGGAATCTGGTCACCAGGACTACTTTTAACAGCAGTCCCGAGGCTCTTCTGACCACCACCATTTCCTTCAGTGTCCTCAGCTGCATGATTTACATATTCAGATATAATTATTCTCATTTTGTGATTAATGACCTTTCTTCCTTGTTAGGGATTGAATTGTGACTCCTCGAAATTTGTATATTGAACCCCCAATATCAGTGTGGCTGAATTTGGAAATAGGGCCTTTGTGGAGGTAATTCGGGTTGAAAGAGATTATGGAGTGGAGCCCAATAGGATTAGCATACTTATAAGAACAGAAGGAGACACAGGAAGAACATATACATTGAGAAAATCTCCATGTGGGGACAGCACAAGAAGATACTTCTTCAAGATTAAGGTGCCATCAGGAATGATTTCTCCCGAGGCCTTTCTCCTTGGCTCGCAGATGGCTGTCTTCTTGTGATGTCCTCACATGGCCTTTTTTTCTGTGAAAGCACTCTCCCTGTGTCTCTTCCTCTTCTTATAAGAATACTAATCCTATTGGGCTCCATGTTCATGACCTCATTTAACCTGAATTACATCCACAAAGGCCCTATTTCCAAATGCAGTCACACTAGATCTTAGGGGTTTAACATACAAATTTTGAGGGGACACAATTCGATCCATAACAAAGAGGAAAGTAGATTTATTATAAAGCTTTTCCAGAATCCCAAATAGTGTTGGACATAGATGTTGTCAGTAAAATGGAAAGAAGAAAGTGAATCTGACATATATTTTGGAGACAATGGAGAGAGTAATGGTAGATGGTGTCTCCATCCTCCTTACTCTGATTTGAGGTGATATTTATTGCTATTAAGTAGACCAGAAGAGAATAACTCTGAAGCTGAGGAAGGAAGGAGACACAGGTTCCTTTCTGACATAAGTGTGTGATACTATGCTTATGAAAAGCCTCAGGAAGATCTCCCGGAAAATGATATACCTAATATGATTTTATATGCCAAGTGAAATACACTTTAGTTAAGAGGGTAGAAGAAATGAGGCCTGTGGAATAAATATATTTCATGAATAAAGAATAGCATTTGTAATGGCTCTTGGATGGCGAAAACTTATTATTCACAGGGTTTGTGGGTCTGGTTAGAGAGGAAAACAACTTTTCTTAGGTATAATTCACCTTGTGAGAGAATTTGGCTTTATTCTAAATTCAGAAATAGGTTTTCTTGGAAATTTGCATCATAAGATTTGTAACTACAAAAAGATATACAGAAAACAGTCAACTTGGTACTTCTCAGATAAAACTCCCTATTAATAAATAAAGTACTTTTGTTTGGTCAGGAAAAAAATACCTTATATGATTGTGTTATGTTTGATCCAGAAATAAAATGATACACAGAAAAAAAAAAAAAAACTGGTCAGTAATAATTTTCTGAGCATCAAGTGGAATAATCACATTGAATTTATTTTCCATAGAAACTCAGAGCTGGAATATGCATAATGTTAATATTGTTTATACTTGATTCAGTCAGAGAACTTTCAGTGTTTCAAACTCAATATTAAATTACTTGGATATTAATTACCGGGATCATCATCAAAGGTCAAATGACACCCTACATATATACAACAAATCAATATTGTTATAATAAGAAAATTATCCTGCATTATTAAATAAAATATCTGTATTTGTATTGATTTACCCTCCCCTGCTTATTTTTAAATGCATGATTATCAACTTTGGGAGTTAAAGCAGCTAGACTTTCTTACACAAGCTATGATTGAATTAGAGGCTAACAATAGTGAGCTTCACGAGAGCAGTATTTTTGGGAGTATAAGTAGACAAATCCCAATTGGGTTTTTTTTTTTTTTTTTTTGAGACAGGCTCTCATTCTGTCACCCAGGCTGGAGTACAGTGGCACAATCACTGTTCACTGCAGCCTTCATCTCTCAGGCTTAAAGGATTCTCCCACTTCAAACTCCTGGGCTCAAGTCATCTGCCAGCTTTGGCTTCCCAAAGGATTGGGATTACAGGCATGGGCAACGGGGCCTAGCCCAAATCCCAAATGTAACCAGAATTTTTGCACATGGAACAAAAAGGCAGTTAACAGTTGATACAGTGAGTATCACTACAGGGGAACTCTGAACTTCATCATTCTGGTTAACAAATTAAATTTAAGCTGGTCTTCTTGAAAATCTCAGCCATGAATTATGTGATTCTTGAAAGTATGATAAGCAGTTTTACTCTTTTATGGAATATACCTTCTGTAAAGATGAGGATTTAGTGAGCTGTCGAACTTGATTTTGAAAAAGAGGTGAAATCTAGATCATTATACTTCTAATACAAAATTAATAACTGTATCACTTTCCTTCAGAAAAGTTTTACAACAAAAGATTAGTTTAAAAATGTTAGATGAGAGTTGGTCATGATCCTTTATTTTCATCTGCTGGTTTTCTTTATATTTTTGTCTTTTCCTTTTGCTATTTTGGATAAAGGCAAACTTAATTATTTTCTGTGAAAGACTGGGCCTTGTAAAATCATGGAAACAATGTGAATAGCCTTGTAGAGAAAAATAATTCGATCTGACGTACATGTGAATTTATTTATCATGTATTTTTGCTTAACTTGGCGCAATTAATAATTGTGGGCACAAAGTATCAGTCACTGTAAAAATGTGCAAGTTTAGATGTTATTTCATAAAGCTTATCCATTGCACTGTGAATACTAAAATAAAATAATAGTTACAAATACATAAGCTTTGGGCATTAAAAACACTGTCATATAATTATTTCTGATTAACAAGCTATCGGTGGCTTATTGAAATATTGAGATAAAAATGTTACTATAGACACAATAAATCATGTTTGTGATAAAATTTTTACACTAAAGTTTATTTATGCTAAGGAAAAGACTCTAAGAGCCATAGACAGCTAACTAATGATGCATATTTGCATTAGTAGTCAATATATTTCTCTACTCACCTACACAAGAAAATTAGGTTTCAACTAAACAACAACAAAAATAATATTATCACATAATCATAGATCTGGAAATTTCCTTACTTAAATGTAAATAGGTCTCAACTTTCTTCCAAAGTAGGCATTCATCAATTTTAATTTCTGACAGATGTTTTCTCAATAGTATTTAATAAAAAATAAATTCAAATTTGAGAGCACATTGTGGTGGACTCTCCAATATTTATTCTCTTCCTCCCAAATCAAGAATGAGTTTACTGAATTAGTCTCAGTAGGAACGATTCTGGTAATCTCATCTCCTGTGGTTGGTTTAAGGAATTCCTGTGACCAAACTGTCAACAGTAAGACATAAAAAGGTATATGTTAAGAATATGTAGCCCCAATTGCTATAAAAGGCTGTTCATTAATCATGAGGAGAATGAGGCTTAGAATGAAGCTGTCAGAAAGGACAAAAATAAGCAGAGTTTCAATAAAAAAGGTGGTTCCTTAACGACCTGAGTGAGTGACTCATCCAACCAATCCTGAAACCCAAATTACCTCTAAGCATTCTTTCATGTGAGTGAACACATTTGCTTATGGTTTAAGTGAATTTCAGTTGAATTATCCATTTCAGTAATTGCAGCCAGAAAATGCCAAATAGTAATCAAACCACTCTCCAAATTAATGATTCCACTTTATAAGCTTACCACTGTATTAAATTCCCTCTGAATAGAATATATTTGAGATGGTCCTCATTCTTTTGCTTTTGAAAACTCCATTGTGACCTAGTATGCTTCTATTCAGGAATGTACTATATAATTCATGTTTGAATTCCTCCCTCTCCCATGACCTCAATTGTTCCAAACACATAACTGTAAAGGACCAATTATCAGAGGAAAAATGATGAATAATATGCATATACAATGTAATGCATGCCATAAACAAGAGTAGAACTAACACAGTAGACATATAGAGCGCCAGACCCAAAAACAGGCAGAAGTGTCCTGGGGTTCATATCTTAAGTTCAAAAAGAAGGCAGAATGTCAAAGCTTTCAACGAGTGTCGGAGATCTAGAAACAATTGTAATGAAAAAGAGTCATGGTGAGATGCTGACAAACTAAACAAAATGAATCAAAGGACACAACATGGTCAATCTTTCAAGTGAAGCTTATAAACTTGAGAACTTAGAAATTCAGAATAAAGTAAAATTTGTTTTTATGCAGAATTTGAATTAAAATACATGATGACTGATTGTATGTGTGATACTCTCAGTATCACCACAGAATAGGATTTCTAAGTCTCCATTGTAAGAGACAGATCTGATCTGAGGCATGGAGGAAAAATAAACAGATAATAAAAATGTCAAGTAAGAGATAAACTGAGATAAAGAAAGAAAAAGTCAACTCTAGATTAGCTAAAACAAAAAATCTAAAAGTTAAAAAGAATGTTGTCACTGAGAAGGTCAACAAACCAAATCAGAAAACAAATTCAATTCAGAAAAAAATGAAAATAAGACAGCAATCTAAAAATTACATTTGTGTGTTTATAGCTTAAAGATATACAGAAAGTTAGATTTTTTAAAATAGACTAATTAAAGCCTTAAAAAATAAAGCAAAAATCCTCTAAAGGCAGGTGGGTAAGGCAAACAGAATTCCTAAATGTAAAACACTAGTCAGTGAAATTAAAAAAAAAAATTATATTTTAACAAATTATACTCTACTCAAAATAGAATAATGAGTATTAGTGGGTTGGAGAAACATATAGGAAAAACTTATCTATTCTGTAGAACTGTATAAAATATCTCATAAAAATGTAATTAATTGACCAAGCAAGGTGGCTCAAGAATGTAATCCTAGCACTTTGGGAGGCCGAGGCAGGTGGATCACCTGAGATCAGGAGTTCAAGACCAGCCCGGCCAACATGGTGAAACCTCATCTCTACTAAAAATACAAAAAGTAGCTGGGTGTGGTGGTGCATGTCTGTAATCCCAGCTACTTGGGAGGCTGAGGCAGGAGAACAGCTTAAACCCGGGAGGTGGAGTTTGCATTGAGCCGAGATAGTGCCACTGCACTCCAGCCTGGGCAACAGAGAGGTTAATGTAAGTAATTGTACTCTGTGGAGTACTTTGTCACTACTTCTTTCATTTAACATAATCTTTACAAGGTTCTTCCTTGTTGTAACATGTATTTTTCACATGTATTGCCTAATAAGATTCCATTGTATGGATGTGTCACATTTTATTCATTCATCATATTTGAATTATTTCCATTTCTTGGCTATTATTAATAATGCTGCTGTGAACAATTGTGTATAGTCTTTAGCGTGAACATACACTTTGATCTCTCTTTGATATACACCTCATAGTAGAATTGTTGGGTCATATGGTAACTGTGTTTGATCATTTGAGGAACTGCCAAACTAGTTTCCAAAGTGGCTGCGCAATTTTACACCCCCTTCTCAATAGCAATTATTATGCTGTTTTGTTTTGTTTTCAGCTTTAGTCATCATAGTAGGTGAGAAATAATAATCTCATTCTAGTGTTGATTTGCATTTCCCTAATGACTAACAATGTTGAGTGTGCTTTCATGTGCTTATTGGTCCTTTGTGTAACCTCTTTGGAAAAAAATAAAGAAATATTGATTTCGATATTTGCTTATTTTTAAAGTTCTGTTATTTGCTTTTTCATTATTGAATTGTAATAGCTTTTTATATATTATAGAGACACATCTCTTATTAGATATACAATTTGCAAAATTTCTCTCATGCTGTCAGTTGTCTTTCACTGTTTTGATGATTCCTCTGGTAAGTCTATTATGATATGTCTAATTTATTTTTGCTGCTTGTGTTTTTTGTCATATCTAGGAAATAATTGCCTAATCCAAAGTCAAGATGATATACACTCCTGTATTTTCTAAATGTTTTAAAATTTTAGCTCTTCATGTGTGTCTTTCATCTTATTATTTATTTACATCCATTCCTAGCTAATTTTTATACATCGTTTGAGGTAGGGGGTCAACTTGGTTATTTTTCTTACTAATACCTAGTTATTCCAGAACCATTTGTTAAAAATATTTTCCCCTACATTGAATTTTCTTGGCACACTATTAAAAAATCAATTGACTGTAAATGTGAAGTTTTATTTCCAGACCTTCAAATCTAGCCCATTTACCCATATGACTGCCTATTCTTATGGATTACTATAGCTTTGTAGTTAGTTTTTAAATTGAGACATGCAAATCTTTTAACCTTGTTCTTCTTTTCAAGATTATGTTGGCTGTTCTGGATCACTTGAATTTCCTTTTCTGTTTTAGAAAAGACTTGTTAATTTCTGCAAATAAATCATTGGATTTTTGATAGGGGTTTTGTTGGCTTTGCAGGTCAATTTGGAGACTATTGCCATCTTCACAATATTAAGTCTTCTGACCCCTCAACATGAGGATGTCTTTCTGTGGGTCCTTCTAATTTCTTTCAACAATGTCTAAAGTAATATTTTACATTTCTTTTGCGACATTTCTTCCTAAATACTATATTATTTTTCATGTCACTACGAATTGAAGTTTTTTTTGGTTTTCATTTCATTTTTGGTTTGTTCATTGGTACTGCATAGAAATATAATAGATTGGTGTATATTTACCATGTATCTTACAAACTTATTAAACTCACTTATTAATTCTAAAAGATTTTCCTTATACCAAATCAAATAAACTACAGTAGAGACACTTTAACTCTTCCTTTCTGATATAGATGCCTTTTATTTCATTTTCTTGCTTAATTGCTCTGGCTAGAACTTGCAGAATAATGTCAAATAGAAGTGGTAAGAGCAGACATCTTTGTCTCATTCCTGAGATTAAGGAAAAATCATTCAGTATTCACAATTATAATTTTAACTGTATTTTGCATAGATGCTGTTTATCAAAATCAAGAACACAGAGGTAGAGACAAGAACTGCTGACACTCATTCCCAGGTAACAAAACTGAGCCTTAAGAAAATAAGTGGCAACATATACCCAACTGTATAAAGATTGCTAAAACCTGTGCCTTCTATTTGCCTGTTTTTCCTTCCCTTCTGAAATGAGTTATTTTGCAGTTATCATTTTACTATTTAAGTTGGGTGTGTTGCCGATCTTCAGACCAAAAGAGATTTATCCATACCTGGAACTGATATAGATAACAAAAACTGAATGCCAATTTGAGCCTCATATGATGAAAGGAGACTTTTACATTTGTTGAAAAGAGTGGCTGTGTTTTACATGAGAGAGGAATTTGAATAATTTGATAAACATAGGAAAATCTGTATTTGAAAAGCCCTTCATACTTTTTGAAACAATCAAATTAAGCAAATTGTGTGTGTGTGTGCATGTGTGTATGTATTTGTGTGTGTGTACGTGTGTGTGTGTTTTACTGAGCTCAAAAGAATAAAGAAACAAAAGATAAAGAAAAAAAAAACAAAACAAAAGAACACATTAAGCCAAAATTATAAAGGTAGAAATAATTATAAAGCATTCTCTTCTCCCTTGAGGCACAAAGTCAATACTTTGAAATCAAATTTTATGAATTAATTGATACCCTTGTGAATGAACCTTGAGTGCAAACAAAGCTGAACAAGAGATCTCTGATAAGCTACATTATAAAAACAAGAGGGCTATGTTTACAGGATCTACACCTTCATCAAAAGGGGAGCTCCCAAAATGTTTGCCTGGCTGAAGGCTAAAGGCAAAAGGAATGCTATAGTTAGGCTATCTGTTTTTATAACTAAAATAGCTAAAACAAATAAATATATTAATAGCAATAATGTTTTCTCAAAATATTTGAAACCATAGTCCTAACTTCAAATGAAGCTGGGTCTTATAGTATGATCACTCCTCCTTATTGTGTCAAATAAACTTTATGTCAAGATATTAAGTTTAAGAATACTGAGTTATGTGTATTTCTGGAGTGTGGCAGAAGCAAATACAAAACATCTTGTAGAAAACATTGTTATTTCTTCTTCTCTCAAAATTTACTCAAAAGAAATTCAGCCAATTAGAAAAATAGAACCCAAACCCACTAAATTAATAAAGAAATAATAAACCTTGACAATGACAGTAATATGAAAAATAAACAACTGCTTGAAGCGTTGCTTTAAACTTTCAGATATTAGAATAATCACATATAGCATACAAAGTAACCATGTAGAAATAAAATTTTTGAAGTAGCCATGAATGAGTCTACTCAAAATTACCACTCATACATAGAACAAAAAAAGATTATAAAAGTGAAATTACAATGATTGAAATAAAATATATTTAATAGGTTGCTTGAATAGCAACTTAGATGTACCTGAAAAGACAATTAATTTTAAAAAATTATAAGAAATTATTCAGAATGTATGAAATATAAAATATGAAAAATTAAAGAATATATATGATTGAATGAGGCTTACCATAGGCCTAATAAGAATTCCCAGAGGAAAAAAATGTAGGAGAAAAATACTCAAAATGAATATAGTGAATTTTTTTTCCCAAAACTGCTGAAAGAATGGAAACTACTAATAAACCAACGTAAACTATTCCAAGTATAATTAATAAAAATAAATCCAGAGCTAGATACATTATGGTGACACTTTAGAACACCAAACACAAAACCAAAGAGAGAAGACACCATCCACAAAAAAATACAAATAACATTACAACAGGTTTCAAACAACATCAACAAAAAAAGACAGAAGACTATGTAATAATACTCTCAATTGTTAAAGAAAGTAACGTTCTTCCTGACATAATACTGTAATTGCCTAAATTATTATTCAAATTGAAGAAAATAAATATAATTTTCAAAAACAAAAAAAATTACATGTAAACTGCCACTAATGTTGCACAAAAGATGAATTCTGAAGTTATATATTTCAGTAGAAAGTCAAGAATGAATAATTATCAAAGAAATTGACCTAATTGTGAGTAAATCTAAAGTAATAGTGTATCAAATGATGATGTCTAATCTATAGGGTTAAAAGTAGTAATTCAAGATAGAATGACAATGAATGACAACAGTGTAGTTTGAAGTGTGAATAGTGCATGAAGTGATCAGGAAGAGTTAGAAAGAATTGTTCACATAAATAGTAGCAACATTGATTAATTTTGGGCTTTTCATGGTTTAAAGAGTAGTTTAAAGAGTCTACAAAAAAGAATAGTAGTAAAATATATTGTTTCTAAACTAGTGGAGAGCAAAAGATTAAAAAGAAAAATTTAATTCAAAAATAACTTAAAAATGTGAAAAATATAAAGTGGAGAATTCTGTGCCAAAATAAGTCAATACACTACAATAATCAAAATAAATTTAAATGTATTGAATTTACTAGTTAATATAATTTGTCAGATTTGATTTAAAATACACCTATTTGCTGTATGTAGGGAAAATATAAATATAAGAATACACAAGATTAAGTATCAAAGAGTTGAAAAACAAAATGCCAGGCAAATGACAAGCCAAAGAAACATGGGCTAGTTATATTCACATCAGACACAAAAAAAGAAATTCACCAAAAATAAACAATTTTAAACTTAATGCACCCAATAAGTACGTCTGAAAATAAATAAAACAAATCTACATCATCCCAGAAGAGATAAAGAGATCTTTCTAAATTATGATTTGTCCTAGAATGAAAGTTATTTAATACATGAGATGTAAACAAGTAAAATAACTAATTTATATAAAAATCCAGAAATCTGTACCAAAGAAACAAACAGTGCATGTTTTTCTCAAATACATATGAGATTTTTATTAAAATTCAACATACCTAGGGCCGTAAAATAGTTGTCTGTACAGACAACCTATAAAATGGGAAAAAAATTGCAAACCTTATATCTAATACAGGGTTAATATCCAAGATATATAAGGAATCAAAAAGCTCAATAGCAAGAAAACAAATAACCTAATTAAAAAATGGGCAAAGGACCTGAATAATTTCTCAAAAGAATACATACAAATTATCAACATGTATGCCAAAAAAATGTTCAGTATCACTAATCATCCGGGAAATGCAAATTAAAAACACAATGAAATATCATCTCTTACCTGTTAGAATGACTATTATCTAAAAGAAGAAAGATACATGTTGGCAAGGATATCAAGAAAATGGAAAACTTGTGCACTGTTGAGTGGAATGTAAATTAGTAGAGCCATTTTGGAAACAGTATGGAGAGTATGGAGAGATTACATGATTTAGTAGTCTTACTTCTGCTTATCTATCCAGAAGAAATAAAATTCGTATATCTGCATTTCCATGTACATTGTAGCATTATTCACAATAGCTAAAATAAGAAATCAACTTGAATGTCCATCAGTGGACAAATGAATTTAAAAAAAATGTGGTATACATACACAATTGAATACCATTTAGACTTTGGAAAAAGAAATCCTGTCATTCGTAACCACATAGATGAACCTAGACGGCATTATGGTAAGTGAAATAAGCCAGACACAGAAAGATATTACATCCTCTCATTTTTATGTCAAATCTAAAAAAGATGGACCATAAAAGCAGATAGTAGAATAGTGATTACCAGGTGCTGGGGTGGGTAGTGGGATGGGAGGACACAAAACATCAGACTACAGAATAAGTCCAAGAGATCTGTTATACAACATGGTGACTATAGTTAAAAACAATGTATTGCATACTTGAAAGTCACTAAAAGTAAATTTTAACTATTCTCATCATAAAAGAAAATAAGTGAGGCAACATATATGTTAATTAGCTTAATTAAGCCACTCCACCATAATGTCTACATTTTTATAAACATCATGTTGTACATCAACAATATATATATAATTTTAATTTGCCAAATAAAATTTAAGGTGTTAATTAAAAATAGCTCCAATAATTTTCACAGGGTTGCATGGAAATTAATGTTTCAACTAAGTACCAAAAATATAACAGCAGAAGTGCCTCAAAAAGATGCTAAAAACAGAACTACATTATTTTTAAACATGCCAAATAATAATTCTCAGAAGCTGTCTGCCTAAATATATTAAGAGAGCCAGTAACCAGTTCATTGCTGAACCAGTTCTAGGACTGTCCCGATGCTGACCTTCTGAATATATAAAAGTCAATGTTGTTATTATTTAACTTTTATAGTTAGTTCTTATGCTGGCAGTTGTAAATAATCGAAGTCAACTTTGTGTATAAATCATTATTTGATAATACTAGATATTAGTAATGTTGAGGGGAAGGTACATTTTTCTACCAGCTGAGTGAACAGGCAGTCACAAGTAAGTAGTGTTATTCATCAATCGTTAGAATATGATATTAAATATTTTATTAAAAAATAGTTATATTTAATTTTTATATAAATTGCTATTTACTGCCATTCTCGACTCCTGATTGCCACAATAAAAAAAAAAATTCCTCTGAACCTTTCTCTCTTCTCGTTAGACATCCTTCAACTTCAGGAAAAAGGAATTGAACTAACCCAGCTGATGAGTTTGAGAGGAAAAACTGCACACAGCAGGTGAACACCTTTCTTTCTCCCTTACTTGAGTGCCCATCTGTCTGTGGACTTAGAATTCTCTTCTATATTTCTGTACCATCAGTTTTAGAGGACTGATGGGATGGCAGATAAGTTGCAATTTTGGATAGAAAGTTAAATTCAAACAAGTGTTCAAATCTTTTGCTTGGGCCAAGAATATATTCTTAAAAAGACAAGTTATAGAATTTAGGGCAATAAATTTTAAACAGAGATTGCAATGTTTTATATGACAAAGGTGAGTGAATTTAAACTCTAGTGGTGTTTTTTAATGATAAACCCCAAGCAATGTCTTGAATTTGATCGCTGGTGATTGCCTCTTTTGTAGGACTCCTTTTATGATTGTGTAGCAGACCCCTGGGCAATGTAGATTGACAATTTTCCATGGATAGCTTACATGTCTTCACAATTTTGACAGTACTTATTTCAGATAATCTGTTCAAATATGTTTGTATAAAACACAATATAAGGATAGTTTTAGAATATATAGATGGTTTCTCTCTCTAGGAGACAAGGCAAATTTATTTGAAAGTGCAGGAGACTAAAGACAATATCTCCCTCTGGGTAAAGATAGGACACATGTGCTACTAGTCTTCTTATAAGATTCAAAGTGTTTTGAGCTGTGGTTTCTCAACCATGATACAAATTTACTACGTGTGCAGGACCTATTTGGGCCACTTCTCATCCTCCTGCGGGAGAGAAAGTAATGTAAACATAAAGCTCATATTGCCAGTGCCATAAGTGATAAAGTCCTTTGTCTCTAACCTAGAAATATTGTTTCTTCTACCAGCATCTATGAAATTGTGGATGGTTAATTTGTTAGCTCGTAAATAGAGTAAAATATCAAACGATTCTCAGATCTTAAGGAAAGAGGCAGTAAGTCTTAAGTCATATGCTATTTTGACTGACATTTTGGTGTCTACATTTATAAAAAAAGATATTTTAAAAAGTTTTGTGGAGAAGTTAACAGTTCAACAAAAGGTCCATAGGTTTCAGTAGAACAAGTCTTTACAAAAGGTCTTAATAAGATTTGAGATCTCAAAAGCTAAGGAAGATACAGAACGGGCCGTGTTGGCAGCTTCAGACAAATGACAGGGCTTTACGTTGATAGTTTGCTTCTGGTGACTTTTGCTGTGCAGAATTCCTGGCCTAATTTGCAAATGAGAGTGGAACAGCATTAAAAATACTTAGTTCTAGATGAGGAAAACCACCAATGCTGCTAACCTGAAAGGCAGCTAAACTCTATTGGTGCTCCACAACTCTAATGAAATTCTCACTTTACATCATTATTCTCATTCAGCGGTGATGCAACTGTTGACCCATTTTTTTCTTAAAATGACCTCCAAGGCCTAAAGAAGACACTCTGGGAGTGACTATCTTTGAATTAATGTAGTTTGTTCAAGTTTACTCTGTTCATTTCAAGACCTGTAAACATAACATTAGCTTTCTGGAATGAAAATTGTGACTTTAATCAAAGAATGGGAGATATATTTTAATAGTAAATATTTACAAAATGTATTATCGTAAGTTCTTCTTACCAAAGTACAAAAGGTCCTTTGTAAAGACAACTTATCATATTGGATTGAAGATCCAGCTTATCATATTGGATTTTCAGCGATTTCCACAACTCATGGAAATCGCTGAAAATCATAAGAGTTTTCTAGCCCTTGCCACTAAATGTATTGTCCATGAATCAGCAGCATTGGCACTATTCAGGATGTATACATATCCTGATCTATTTCTCATGCCCTAGTCCAAGAATTAAAAATTGCACATTATGAAAACTTTGGGTTATTATTACCTGCATTGAAGTTTGAAAAATATAGTCTTAATATAGCCTACATTGTTCCTGGGAATTAGGAGTGCTGTGAAAAATCAAAGATAAACTAAAGTGTTTTGAAAAAATGCTTCTTATCAGCAAAGGAGTAGTTAAAAATATGAAAAAAATGAAGGAAGGTAAGTTAATTAAGCTGGCGGTGGAAATAAGTTTCCTCAGGTGGAAGCATGAACTCTAAAGCACAGGCTGTACAAATAAAATAGGAGAGATTAAATCCTAAAAGTCAGGATATATTGATATGAAAAGTAAAAATAAATACTCCTGGTTGTTTAAAAAGATACTTTAGGCCAGGTGTGGAAGCTCATGACTGTAATCCCAGCACTGTGGGAGGCAGAGGAGGGTGGATTGCTTTAGCTCAGGAGTTCGAGACCAGCCTGGGCAACAGGGCGAAACCCTGTCTCTACCAAAAAAAAAAAAAAAATTAGGGCATGGTAGCATGAATCTGTGTTCCCCACTCTAAGGAGGCTGAGATGGAAGGATCGCTTATGCCCAGAAGGCAGAGGTTGCAGTGATGTGATATCGTAACACTGCACTCCAGCCTGGGTGACAGAGTGAGACTCTGTCAAAAAAGAAGAAAAGAAAGAAAGAGAGAGAGAGAGAGAGGAAGGAAAGAAAGAAAAAGAAAGAAAGAAAGAAAGAAAGAAAGAAAGAAAGAAAGAAAGAAAGAAAGAAAGAAAGAGAAAGAAAGAAAAAGAAAGAAAGAAGAAAGAAAGAAAGGAAGGAAGGAAGGAAGGAAGGAAAGAAGGAAGGAAGGGAAGCAGGAAAGAGAAAGAGAAAGAAAGCAAGGGAAGGAGAGAGGAAGGAAGGGAGGGAGGGAGGGAGGAAGGAAGGAAGGAAGGAAGGAAGGAAGGAAGGAAGGAAGGAAGGAAAAGAGAAGGGAAGAGAAGAGAAAAAAGAAAAATCCCCCAAAACAGAACAAAACAAACAAACAAACAAAAACCTATACTTTAGTCCTTACTAGGTCAGAAACAGTGTCTGAAGCTCCACAAAATCTAACAGAAGACAAGAAAGAATCAGGTCTCAGACAGCAAACTAGAATGACTTTCGCGGAGTCTTTGGGTCCAGAAAACAAGTGAGTAGATGCTTCCCAAAGCTACAGTTTGAGAATGCAAAATGAACAAACACACTTACACAAGTGTTTACATAAAATTTGGGCAGTTTTGAAAGGACTAGATCAAGGAGACAATGTAAAATATTTAAATAATTACTGGGTGAATTTCAAGGTAACTCCATTTTTGTATATGTAAATCCTATTATTTCCTAAGTGTCCTAAGGATATACAATTATGAATATATGGAATTCAAATGCTAAGAGAAGATAAATAATAAAATATGTTAAGAAGGAGCTGATAGGATAATAATAAATGGAGACAGGGTTTATCAAGCGAATACCCCATAGGAAAAACCTTCTGGGTGGAATTATTCAATGAATGTAAGCACATTTTTTGAATAGCAGAGATTTTGGTAGCTACAAAAGGCACTGATGATGTAACCTTATTTGAATTATGTGATATCCCTCAATTTCAAACCTTAAAGGATATGGTACAACAATATATGAGACAGGAAACAAATGGAAATGGAAATGGAAAAGATTCCAACAAAAACTACCTTGGATAGGCAAGGACAGAGTTGAACTACAAATGTAAGCTATTATAATTTCAACTAAGCCTTCCAAAAGGGAAATAAAAACACTAAAGACATATGCCACTATAGAAAATTTCCTACCCTTAAAAAAAAAAAAAAAAAAAAAGAATGCAGCAGAAAGAAACGTTGTCAAATTTCTGCATTATTCAAAAAAACAAAAAAGCCTGATAAGAAGCAGATGACAGATGCATCAATAGCAGCTTTAGTTCAGAAAACCCTAGAGGATAAATTTCCAGCTGAAACAAATGTGGGGTTGAGAGAAACTTGCCTAAGAGAGGAGGTTCATAGGCTTAAGCTGCCATGTGGCACAGGATAGAGAGGATTGCTCACAAGAGATAGTAAAGGCCATGTCACTAGCAGAGACTACCTCCATGTAGTGTTGTCCTGCCAAAAATGCGGGGCTCCAAGGAGAATTGTAAATTAGGAGTTTGAATATGCTGGATGAGAAAAAAAGGCTTGTCAAATAAGACCTGGTGATTGAGACTGTCACCATTGCAAATTTCTAAACTTTGCCAGAAGGCGGAAATATCTCAAATGCTGTTCTAAGTGAGGGAACATTTGCATAATGGAATTTTCCCCCAGATATCCTAAACATAGTGGCATAATTAACCTCTTTATGTAAGATTTTTCCCAATCCATCCTATATTCACAAACCATGGACTCTAGACACCTGCATAAATAACTGGTACTTTGGCAAAGCTGAAATCCAGATGTTCCCTTTTCGCCCCTTCCTCAGATACCATTGAATTTGTGGTATGGTCTTTGGCAGCACTCCGTATGCGCCTCTGAAAAGAAAAATTTGCCTCGTGTAACTGTACTAGTGCTCAAAATTTGATACACTTTCCAAATTTATGGAAGATGTGCCAGTGCTGGAATGAATTTCATATCTATGGATTTTTGAAGTGAAGAATATCAGAACCTTGTTATTGATCAACAATTTCTTTAGAAACTAGTCCATTTCAGTAAGATATTAAGACCATAGCTACTCAAGAAGCCACAGCTCCACCAGCTTGCAGAATTTTTTTGGCCTACATAGAAGAATTGTGAAATAAGGTGGCACAAAAAGTTGGAAAAAAATTAATGTAATAATTTTTTACTTTAGACTATGACAACCTTATTAATTTCCAGTAGCTAATGAAGAAACTTTAATTCATGGAGAAAATTATAAATGAATCTAAGGTCTGCTTCAGAGATTAATAAAATGAATGGATTGAGTTCAAATTTAGAAAATCCCCATTACTGTTTAGTTTTTGCATAATCGTCATATTCTCATCTAATCAAAGAGCAGACCTTCTAAAGAGTTATATTCAACAACATGGCTGACCATGGCCCAAATAGAACAAGAAGCCAAAGGAAAGAGAAATCCTCTCTTTACTTGACTGAGACATTAATCTGCTCCTACTCTCAGACATCTGTGCTCCTGGTTCTCTGGCTTTTGCTTTTAGATCAGGAGTTATACGGATGCTCCCCACACCTCCAGTTCTCAGGCCTTCAAACTTGGACTGAATTACAGCACTGGCTTTCTAGTTTCTACAGCTTGCAGATGGTAGGTCATGGAACTTCTTGGCCTCCATCATCATGTGAGCCAATTTCTATAATAACCTTCCTCCCATTTATATCTATTTATCTCAGTGTCTGTATACCTCTATATCTATATCTAGCTATGTCCTATTGTTTCTGTTTCTCCAGAGAACCCTGACTCATACACACTTCCATGGCCTTGTCAGTGATTTTGTTTACTACTTCTTCCCTTGTGCAGTGCACGCCAGTCACACTGGATTTATTACTGTTCTTTCCAGAATCCAGATATTCATTTCCCTCAGGGACTTTGTGCCTGCTCTTCTCTTTCAGTAGAATACCTTTCTCCTTTATAAAAATAGATGTTTACTTTTTCTGTCTTTTCTCCAAGTTACTGTTCTCAAAAAGAGTTCCCCAACGTGCCCTCCTGCTTTTTTCTTCATACTACTTAGTGCATATTGATTGACATCCTCTGTGTTTTTTCCTCTTTATTTTTTTCTTTCTCTCTAAAACATAAGATTCACAAAAAAGGAGAGTCTGTGTGTGTTGTTATCCCTCAATAACAGGATCTGCCATGTAGGTAGCCTGCAAAAAATATTTCTTGAATATATGATTTATTTTACTATGTTTTTGATTATTATTCATCAGAATTCTTTACCAAATATTAGTTTTGTGTGCTATAGAAATTCATGTAAATTTTTAAAACCCAGAAAATATTCTTTTGAATCTGACTTCTTTCACTCTGCACATTTTTGATATCGGTTTATATTGTTGAGTGTATTAGTAGCTCATGTGTATTGGTGAGTACCATTACTTTGTAGGAATATACCACATTATATCTATCCAATGTCCTGTTGAAAAAGAAGAATATTTTGTTTCTAGCTTGAGTGTACTGTGAATAAAACTTCAAGGAGCATTTAGCATGCAGTAGTCTAGTCATGTATATCCATTTATCTTGGAAAGTAAAATAACTATTGCATAAGATATTGCCAAAATTATTTCCAAAGTTGTACCATTTCACATTATCATTTTGCATGTCTAGCAACATTTAAGAGTTTGGTTGCTTCAAAACATCACGAAAATAGATATTTTTAGTTTTATTCATTTTAAAGTATATGTATCACATTGGATTATAATTTGCATTGTTAAAAAAAAAAGAGGCTCACTTTTCATTTGAATACAGTTTTTATAAAACATCTTATATGAAGAGACTATCCAAGTCTCCTGGACATTTTTATTGGATTGTTTGCCTTTTTATTATCAAATACTTTGAGGAGTACTTTATGTATTCTGGATGTAAGTCATTTATCAAAATACATATTAATAGTGCTGTCTCCAAAACTGTGGCTTACCTCTACATTTTCCTAGAAAAGACACTGAAAAAGCGTGACTTTAAGCTTATTATTTTAAGTCAAATTTTTCATTCATTTCTTTTATGGTTAGTATTTTTTTGCATCTTGATTAATAACGTATTTCCTACCCCAAGGTTGCAAGATATTATTCTTCAGTTTGTTCTAGAAATGTTATATTTTAGCTTTTATATTTAGGGTTATTGTATATTTCAAATTAATTCTCATGTAATGTGAGGTATGGATTGAGATTCATCCTTCAACCCCTCCCACCACCACCACCCATGGATAGTTTTCCTATTACTATTTTAAAATCAGATTTTTTTTTCCTATAGATTTGCTTTGGCAACTTTGTTAAAAACCAAAATACAGGTCTATTTCTCAACTCTCTATTCTCTTTTGTTGTAACTTTTTATATTCATAGATTCTTACTGCAATGTCTTGATTAATGTAACTTTATAGTAGACTAAACGCTAGCAGTGTTATTATTCATCTAGCTCCTCTTTTTAAAAGATTTATTTGACTATTCATTTGAATTTGACTAATCATTCATTTAAATTTTTGGAATTAGCTTGTCAATTTTGGAGAAGAAGTCTGTTAAAGCTTGATTGGAATTATGTTAAATATATGAAGTAATTCACAGAGATTTGACATCTTAACCAGTTTGGAGTTTTTAATTCCATGAACATAGTATATACCTTCTTTACATTGGGTTTTCTATAATATCTCTTAAGATGATTTGTAATTTTCCATGTATAAGTTTGCACATTCTGTGTCAATTATTTTCCAATGACCAAAAATTGTTATTTTATGTACGTGTCCCAATTTTAGAGTAGCCTACGTTAGAGGACTTGTCTAGACCAGTGATTCCAGTTAGGCTGAAATCAATGGTTCTTGCTTAAAAAAAAATACATTAAAGTTAGCTTTTCACCCATTTTTTGTTTCATTTATGTCTGTATTTGTTTTACCTCTCTATAAGACACTGACTTCTTTTATACATTACTTGCTGTATTAAATACAATCCTTGTTTACCTCTCATTTTCTTTATAGCATATTCTATGTGGAAGTAGTACCTACGTTAAAAAATGATTTAATTGCTAATTTTTTAGTACTCTTATTGAGCTCCCAGAGGCAGCTGATGTTTGAGTTGATGTCCAGAGACCTGCATAGCATGTATATCTCATATGCAAAACCTAAACTTCATAATAAAATTCCATAATGTGAGACTTAATATCTTATCCTATGGACCTTAAAACTCCTTGATAGAGCTATATCCATTTATTGACTTCTTATATCTATTTTTCCAAAATCAAGAGCACGTACTGAGTCTGACTTGTATTTAATCCACAAAGTATATATTCAGTGTGTATTCATTTAATTAATTAATATTTTGTTTGATAGAAGTTATTGATTGAATTCAATATCCTTATATTTCACACATTTCTTCTAATATTAGAATTCAAAATCACTAGGTATGTACTCTAGATTTCTTTTAATTGTAAAATATTTTGTATAAGTTGTCAAAAGGAAATAACGATCAGTAAGTTTCACAAGTATTGGAATAATTTTCTTCCATTCTAAGGAGACAAAATACTTCCAAAATATCTATATTAATTTCACATATAAAATTATCCTTTTTCCTCATCAGTAGAGCTCACTAAACAGTGTAAAAAGGGGATAATTTGTGTACAAACAATTGGCTTTGTCTTGATAAATTTTCTAGATCAACTGATTCTATGTACAGCAATTTAAAGAGCAAATTCTATGCTGTTTAAATCGACATGATTTCATATGCAGAAAATTGAAACTGAACCCCTTCCTTACACCTTATGTAAAATTAACTCAAGACGGATTAAAGACTTAAATGTAAAACCCAAAACTATAAAAACCCTAGAAGAACATCTAGGCAATACCATTAAGGACACAGACACAGGCAAAGATTTCATGATGAAAATGTCAAAAGCAATTGCAACAAAGGCAAATATTAACAAATGAGATCTAATTAAACTAAAAAGTTTATGCACGGCAAAAGAAATTAGCATCAGATTGAACAGGCAACCTACAGAATGGGAGAAAATTTTTGAAATCTCTTCATCTGAAAAGGTCTAATATCCAGAATCCACAAGGAACTTAAACAAATTTACAAGAAAAAAAAACATTAAAAAGTGGGCAAAGAACATGAACAGACACGTCTAAAAATAAGATATTTATGTGGCCAACAAACATATGAAAAAAACTCAACCTCTCTGATCATTAGAAAACAGCAAATGAAAACCACAATGAGATACTATCTCACACCAATCAGAATGGTGATTATTAAAAAGTCAAACAACAAACACTGGTGAGGCTGTGGAGAAATGGGAATGCTTTTACACCGTTGGTGGTAATGCAAATTAATTCAACCATTGTGGAAGACAGTGTGGCAATTCCTCATAAACCTAGAACCAGAAAGACCATTTGGCCCAGCAATCCCATTACTAGGTATATACCCAGAGGAATGTAAATTATTCTGCTATAAAGATACATGCATGCGTATGTTCACTGCAGCACTATTCACAAGAGCAAAGACATGGAATCAACCCAAATGCTTATCGATGATAGACTGGATTAAGAAAATGTGATACATATACACCATGGAATATTATCCAGCCATAAAAAGGAATGAGATCATGTCTTATACAGGGACATACATGGAGCTGTAAGCCATCATCCTCCACAAACTAACAGAGAAACAGAAAACTAAAAGCTGCATGTTCTCGCTTATAAGTGGGAGCTGAACAATGAGAACACATGTACGCAGGGAGGAGAACAACACACACTGAGGCCTGTTAAGGGGGCAGGGTGAGCGAGAGCATCACCTGTGAATGCATATGGGGCTTAATACCTAGATGATGGGTTGATCAGTGCAGCAAACCACCATGGCACACATTTACCTATGTAACAAACCCACATGTCATACATATGTATCTCAGAACTTAAAATAAAATTAATTAATTTTTAAATTGGCATGATCTTTTCCTCTGAGCATTACTCTAAAATTACCATATGAAAATTGGATAGATCAGAAAATGTAGAGGATTGAGGTAGAGTCCAACAAAGTGAGATGGCACTTGTTATATTTTTTCGCCCTATTTCTTGAAAGTTTACACAGTTTTGGCTAACTAAATATATATATATTTTTTATATATATGTATATTTTATATATATATAAATATATATAAATAATATATAATATATATAAATAATATATATAAATATATTTTATATAAATAAATACATAAATATATATAAATATATATATGCTTGTGTTAATTGAAAAATATTTAAATAAAATTATATTTTCTTATTTTGAAAATATATTAAATTGATAGTGACATTGTTCATGACTGTCAAAAGTTGAAAATACAAAGGTCTTTATATAAATGCTGAGCAACAACAATGAAAGTCACAGAAAACAACACAAAGGAAATGTATTTTAAGTATTTCTTTAAATCTCATTTCCATATTTGTGCCCAGTTCCTGCTTTCACTCTGGTGCCCAGGTTAGAGTGTGGTGTCGAGCTCATAGCTCACTGCAGCCTTGAGCTCCTGGGCTCAAGTGATCCTCCTGCCTCAGCTTCTCAAGTAGCTAGCAACACAGGCACTCACCACTACAACTGGCTAATGTTTTTTTTTTTTTGTAGGGATATAGTCTTGCTATGTTGCCCAGGCTGGTCTTGAACTCCTGGCCTCAAGCAATCCTACCTTGGCCTCCCAAAGCATTGTGATTGCAAGTATGAACCACTGTGCTCAGATTACTTTAAGTAATTTTTTTCTAACCATTTTACCTTTACCTGATAAATTTAGTAGCATAAATACTATCAGATATATAAATATTTTTAAAATTTGGGATTATTTTGCAGCAAAACAAGGATTATTAAGTTAAAACAATTAGTCCTTTTTTAAAAAGTCGGTGTTGAAAAGAATTACTGAGATAACAAATTTCAAGGACTACATACACCTGGATAATATGTGACTTTCAGCAATGCGTCTGCTTCTTGTTGGTCAATGAACAATCACTTAACGGAAGGTTATGGGCGGTAGAAAATGAAATCTGTATTATCTCGACTTATTTAGTGACATTTGAAAAATAAGGCAATACAAATGGAATCACAAAGAATTAATGGGGAAGAATTAATGTTAGATCTTTGAAATTTTAAGCAAATGTGACAGATGTGTCAAATTCTCTCTCTTTTTTTCTCTTTTTTTTCTCTCTGTATCAGTCTGTTTGTGCTGTTATGGCAAAATACCTGAAAGTGAGTTATAAACAATAGAAATTTATTTCTCACAGTTCTGGAGGCTGAGAAGTTCAAGACGAAGGCCCTGGCAGGTTTGGTATCTGGTGAGAAATTAGTCCTTGCTTCCAAGATTGTGCCTTAGTGTTTCATCGAAAGGCAGAAATGCAAAAGGACCTAAGCTAATGTATCCAGACCTCCTATAAGACATTAATCTATTTAGAAGGACATTACTTTCATGACTTAATCATCTCCTGGCTCCATCTCTTAATGCCACAACAATGGGGATTAAACTTCAACATGAATTTTGGAGGGGACACATTCAAACCACAGCATTCTCTTGTTCTCTCTGCTTGTCCTTGCTCTCATTATCTCTTTCTCTCTCTCTCTCTCTCTCTCTCTCTCTCTCTCTCTCTCTCTATATATATATATATATATATATATATAAACTTATCTAAGCTGAAGTAAAATAAAAAAATTCTGTATTAATGTCCCTTAGTTCTGAGTGGATAGTAGCAAGTATCTAGTCCATTGAATTTAGTTTTGCTATTTATTCTGTGATCACTTCTTTGCATGTTAATGTGTATTTTTAATTCTAATCTTAAAGTTATGCTTTCAGTGTATTTATTAGAAAATTTATCTGTTTTCCATATTTGTGCTCAGTTCGTAGTTATAATATCTTTAGATTGAAGCACATTCATAGACGTTGCAATGAAAAACTTAGAGTACATTTTTGCTTGTTAATTTTTATTTTTTCATGATTGAATCATGGAGATCGCTACCATTATATTTGCTTGCTGGCATTTTAAGGGAATAATGAAATATTTCTGGACAAATAGTTTATAAGACAGAAACTCCATAGAAAACCCCTACCTGATTCCTGATATTTAAAGTCAGTACAGAGGTTCTTAACTGTTCTGTGCATGGACAACTAAGGTTAACATGGAAAGTTTCACTGTAAACAAATCCTTTGAAATTTGAAGTTCTTTTATTCTAAAAAGAAAATTTGTGTTATCACATTTTCAAAGACCTGTGTCAAAAAAATATCTAAGAATCACTACTCTAGTCACATATTCTATCCTATCTTTTGAATCAAGTAGCTTACCAGCACTTTTAAATAATTTTAAATTATTCTTGTTATAACAGAAATGTCTAAGTATTGCAAAAGACTGCTAGAAATTTTGTAGAGACTCTGCTTGTGTTACTTTGTTTTACTCTCTAAGGTAAAAGGCAGTAATTAGGCCCAACTTACCAAGTTACATGTAACTTAAATTTTGGAGCAGATTTAATTCCCTGACATATACCAGGATACAGATAAGTAGTGTCAAAGAGTATAACCCCAGATAGCTAAATCCAGAATTATTAAATTTGAAGCTTATTTATGTATGAAATTAATTACAAATACAAGAAATATTTAACCTAAACAACATAATTTGATGGAAGTGCATTAATATAGGCTATGAGGTTGTTATGTAACTGAGAAACTCAGCTAACAAAAAGAAAAAAAGGTGAGGCAATGACAGATATTCATTCAGTAAGTCTTCAATAACAGAATTTTTAGAAAAAATCCTTATTCTTTTAGCTTAATAGATTGCTTTGTCAGAAGCATTTAAATGGGAGGTGAAAGAGCTACTCTTAAAAAATAGTTAGATCATAATGTAATAATAGGATATATAATAGACAGAGGTGAAACTGAAAGGCAAGGTGGGCAGAAGAAACATTATAAATATGCCTAAGGAAAAGGAACTTAATGAAAATTGGCAGTGGCTCTCTGGCCAGCATAGAAAAAGTTATTTTTTAAAAAGGAAGAGCTCGAGAGAAAGTTATGAATTCTCTTGGGGAAAAAACATATTCCCTTCACTTGTCAGGATTAGAAGGATTATTTGATACAAAGCCACAAGTTGAGAACTGGCTAAGACGTCCGTGATGACTTCATAGCTCATAAATTCTCAGAAGGCAGTAACTATAGCAGATCAGAGTACAAACACACGGCAATAGGCGGGTGGTGAAGAGGTAGCTCCTCTTCCAGAATGTAATGGAGAGAATTATCAGCCCCTTTCTAAGATCCATTGCCTCCTATGTGTGCAAGAAAAGGAAAAAGAAGCATGCGCTGATGAAAATGTCCAGTACCAGCCTTAAGGAGTCCAGACGGAGTCCATTTAGTTTCTGGAATACTGAACAGACAGGGATAGTTACATTTGCATCAAAGTCAGCATATACCCAGAAGGTTCCATAGGGGAGTGAGGAGTTTTCAGCCTTGCAAAGGCTGCGATGGCCCAGGAAACTGCTGTATCTTTCTGTGAAGTACAGTTAGTGCTTATTTTGGGTAAAAACTGGTGTTTACAGTGAGAGGGAATATTCCTGATTCTATTACAGTTGTAGTATTGCTAAGTGTAGGAGCAAGTAAGAATTTGACAGATAGACATGAACATAGAAATCTGAGAGACAAGATTTCAAATTCACAGGGCAATATAACTTGTTTTACTTTCTACCGTACACCTAAACTACAGTCAGATTTTCCTGAAAGCTTTTATCCTAGAGAAGTCAATCTTCTATTTTAACTTCAAATAAAGAGCTATAACAGATTTACCGACTAGGATTTCAACTTTAACGCTGTTGACATTTTAGTCAAGATAACTCTTCACTATACGGATTCTCCTGTGCATACTAGTAGCAGGTTCTCCCCTCATTGTTAGAAATGTTACCTGCAGGACAAAACTGCCTTGATGAGAACCAGTGCATTATGCAAGTGGAATGTGGCAATGGCTGGAGACATTTTTGGTTGTCACAATTGGAGGTTGGAGGTATGCCGCAAGTATCTAGTGAATAGAAGAGATTCTGCTAACTGAGCAAATAATTATCCAGTTAAACGTGTAAATATTGCTGAGATCCTGAAACCCTACTTTAGCATAATAAAAATAAAATCCTCTTCATTGAGAGTGATCTTTGTGAGCAAGCACTTTTTTAAAAAAAATAAATAAAACAAACAAGCATACTTTGTGAGATTTAGCAGAGTAAAATACTAAAAAATCAAAATTGGATTCTAATATTATCACCACATCAAAACCAAACACTGAGAACAGCAAACATAAAAAACAAATATTAGAAAATCAAAGTATATGAAATAATAGAGTTTTGTGAGGTGTCGCCTTAATTAAAGAAGTCTCACACAAAACTTTTCAAAATGATGCATAAAGAGAAGATATGATTTGATTTTTCAAGTGTAAAGAAACCAAGGTGGAATTGCTATTAGCTTCCATCTTCTTAGTGAACAGCTGTAGGCAGTGTGGAGGGAAAAAATTCTGAAAATGCAGATTATTTTAAAATAATCTGCCAGAGGATATCTCTGGCACACTGCTCAATGTTATCTAGAGACATTACAGAGACTGAGTTTCTGGAAATGAGTTTCAAAAGTTTGGCAGAAGCATTTTGCACTAATTTTATGAAAATGTGTACTGGGTAGGTGACAACAAGTGAGTTGTAGGATTCAGCCAACAGAAGACCAAGATAACTGATGCTGCCTAAAACATCCCCTCCTCTCTTAAAAAATGCTGACCAGATTGTAGAGAACACAAACAATCCCTTTAAGCAGACACTAAATAGATTAAGAAAACAGCCAGACAGCTTAACACGCCATACGTGACTTTTTTTCCGCCTTTCTCTCTTCCCTTTTCTTCTCATGGTAGAAAAGACTAGAGAGGCATGCAGTGCAAGCTGGGAGATCTGCCACATCTTGCTGCTGCCCAAGACCGCCTCTTTATCTTTGTATGCAAGTTTCCACTGAATAAATCTTTGACTACCTACCAACCTGGAGAGGTCTGCGTCATTTGGTCTGAGCTTTCCTTCTGCTTATTGGGGGCAGTTCTTGGTTGTGGCAGGGAGTTTTCCCAGCAACTGTGTAAACCAGAAGTATTAGGTTGGTGCAAAAGTAATTGCGGTTTTTGCCATTACTTTTAATACAAGGCACTAAAGAAAGTGTTGAAATAAAAAACAACCTAAATAACTGAACTTTGATTCAGAATCTTTGGCCAATGACCTCATGAAAGCGACTAATTTTCAAACATGATACCATGAGAGGTCACTTCTGAAAATTTCAGATGATCTGAGTTGTTTTTTTTTAATTATTTAATTTAATTTTATGTTCTGGGATACATGTGCAGGACATGCAGGTTTGTTACATAGGTAAATGTGTTCCATGGTGGTTGCTGCACTTATCAACCCATCCCCTAGGTATTAAGCCCCACATGCATTAGCTATTTATCCTCATGTCTTCCTCTCCCCACACCCCCCCAGTTTTTAACCCAACTGTCAGATACTCTCTAGCTAAATATCTCAAGCAGGTTAGTCACCTTATCTGAACCACGATTCTCAGATCTACAGAACAGTGATATAAAAACATGCCCACCCTACTGAAATATATTTTTATTGAAACAGAATACGTATATAGAGTTGTTCATTTGTATTTACAAGGGATTGGTTCCAGGACTCCCTCAGATAACAAAATCCTAGGATGCTCAAGTCCCTTATATAAAATGGCATAGTATTCACATATGACCTACACAATTTCCCCTGCATAATTTAAATCATCCCTAAATTACTTGAAATACATAATGTAATGTAAATTCTGTGTAAGTAGTTGTTATATTCTATTACATTACAACAAAATAGTTTTGTTATATTTTGTCAAAAAATCCATTTTTTTTTAATTTTAGGGATACATTTTAAGAAAATTGTAGCCTAAATAATTAATTTAATTTAATAAATGTATAAACATAATGTCATAAATTACATTTTACATAGCTTGTTCCTGGATGGAACATATATAAAATGTCAATTTATATGCTCCCGTTTTCTATTAAAAATTTGCAGGCAAATTTTGTTTTTCTAGTGTCATTTCATTCACTAAGCCTGAAGAAAGTATTTCCCCTGTGCCTAAGCACTATCTTAGACCTGACGTACTTTCGTTGTGGGTCTGTTTCTCCCACATTTTCACTATTTTACAGGATTAGCTCATGTTAGAGAATTCCTTATATAACATCTAACATTTAAAGCAATCTTGAATATTCTTCAGTATTCCTCATGTAGGAGACCCATTCAAAGGGATTGCAATTTACATTTTGTTAACACCAAGTTTCATTTGCATTTCTACTCCTTAGCCCAATTTTTCTTGCTATGTTCACTCTACCTAGCTTCTCTACATATACTGTCTTGTATCCTACAATTGTCAGTAAACATTGACCAATTGATATCATACCGCTATGAAAACAATTTTATTAGTCCATTCTCACCGTGCTATTAATAATAAAGACATACGCAAGACTGAGTAATTTATAAAGGAAAGAGGTGTAATTGACTCACAGTTCAACATGGCTAGGGAGTCCTCAGGAAACACACAATCACGGGGGAAGGGAAAGCAAACATGTCCTTCTTCACATGGTATCGGGAAGGAGAAGTGCAAAGCAAAAGGGGGAAAAGCCTCTTATAAAACCATCATAGCTCATGAGAACTCACTCACTATCACGAGAACAGCATGAGGGTAACCACTCCCGTGATTAAATTACCTCCCACCAGGTCCTTCTCATGACACATGAGAATTATGGAAACTACAGTTCAAAATGAAATTTGGGTAGGGACACAGCCAAACCATATCAAGAGTCTAAAAAATTGCTCACTTTATAATAAATTATTAATATAGTCCTGAAGTTAGCCTTATGAGTAAAACTACACACAGTCCACTGCAAAGGAAAATAATTTGAACAACTTAGTCCTAAGTAAATAGAAGTAAGTAGGATAGTTAGTATTACTAATGATTTTGTGACTATATCACTACTTGCTAAAAATTAGTGCAGGGTCTTAAACAATTTGGAAAGCTTCAAATTATAGGTTATATATTTTAGGAGCTTAATGGCTGAATATTGTTGAATGAAATATACATGACTTTTTCAAAAAAATATAAGAATACAATTGCTTCTTTGCAGCCTCTTTTCCTAATCTCTGAGTATATTTTTTTTCCTTAAAAGGTCTTATTTAAAGAAATGGGTTCAAAATACAATCGAACTTTAAAAATATCTTAAAGATCAAATAATTCTTCCAGTTATTTTATAGATGACAAAAATGATGCCCAGCTAGCTCTAAATCAAGGATTAAACCTATCTTCTAACTTTGTCTATGGCATTTATTCCATTTTATTATCCTATTTTCTTTGTCTTTGGTGACAACATGTTAATTGATTCTTTTTAAGTATTTATTACTGAAAACTATCTTGAAAAGAGGAGCTTGATTGGTGGTGCCAAAAATAAATTCTTGGGCAATGTTTTATGAAATAGCAACCATGATTACATGTGACCTTAACTTCCACAGACTTTTGTCCCTTTCCCAAGGAAACATTCAGATTCCATGTCCACATATTAATTAAAGTGGATTTCACATAAAGCCTTGTTGGTTGTTGCAGGTTTCTTTTTGTCTCCCTGAATTTGATATGCTTATTTTACATAATGTTATCTAACGCCACCGGTAAGAAAATGAAAAAAGATAAAAAGTAAGTAAATCTCCTTGAAGAACTAGGGAGATTCTTTGTAGAAAATCAGCTTGCTTTCTTCTGAGTAAGACTGGGAGGAAACAGAATATGAGAAAGCTTATATTAAATGCAGTACAGGCAATGATCCGCAGCTGTGACTGGGCAAGTGGGCAATGTAGAAAATAGGAATTTGTTGCTCGACAAACTAATCACTAAACCCCAAGACTCTTACTTTGTGTATGATAGGCTAAAAGAGATTTGAAGAAGATAATAGCCTGTTGTGATACATATGTTATAAATAGAAGGATAATTTTTGGAGAAAGAAAATTCCTGAACCAATAGAACAATGTGAAAGACCATACTGTGAAAAATAACAAGTGATTGACATCTTTGGTTAAATTTGAAGTAAAATAAAATCTAAGAATATTGGAGGAGGGAGAGGGATTTTGTGTTTAAAGAGCCAAAGACTGTACTTTATAATTATTTTGATTAAAAGCATTTGCCATCAGTTGAAGAAGGGTAGTGGCAATGGGAAAGATGGCAGATTGTTATTTTCTCAATAAAGGATGTTTGCCAAAGGTACTGTGGAATAACCTGGGAGACATTATCTTTGGCTAAAGCACCAATTATTTGAGGATTGTGCAAAGTTACTGGTTTAGATTTTCTTTTTTAAGAGGGGAGAAACATAAAGATTAGAGTAATCCAACATTTATTTTGGGGATCTGGGGTTATTATCATGATTTGTGGTGAACAGGTTTTAAGGGGTCCTGCATAATATTCTCCTCTTCATGTTTACATTCTTATACAATACCCTCACCTTTAGTGTGAGTGAGATCTGTGAAATGCTTCTAATCAATCAAATACTACAGAGATGATAAAATGTGGATCTTTTAAGTACATTACATTATAGAGGATTTCATCTTGGAAGACTTACTGTCTCCCCTTCTGATTTTGAAGAGGCCATGTCGTAAGAGGGCCTATGGAGAGGTTCACATGGCGAGTACATGTGTATGGTTTCTAGAAACTAAGATGGCCTATGCCTGATAGCCAGCAAGAAACCAGGGCCTTCAGTAATACCACCATAAGAAAATGAACTGTCATCAATCTTAGTGAGCTTGGAAGTAGACTAGACCCATTGCCAGTCAAGTCTCCTGGTGAGAGTAAGCCCTGGCCAATATCTTGATTCCAGTCTTTCAGAGGACCCAGTTAAGCTATTCCCAGACTCCTAGTTCAGCCAAACTGTGAGACAAAGGTGTGTGTTGTTTTAAGATACTAACTGTGGGATAAATTGTTACTTAGCATAAAATTTAGCATGTTGTAAAAGAACAATGGGAGAGAATTAGCATTTTTAAAGGTCTGCAGAATGGGAATTATTACAAATTGAACTATGCTAAGTATATATTTATTAATAATTCTGCAAAGTGATCTTAAAAGATAAATTATTTTTATTTTATTAATAAGAATACTGATACATAGAGATATTAATAAGCTTACCTAACTGACCTAAAATTAATAAAGGACTGCCAAATAATATTTATCCTATCAGTGCCATGTCCTGCCTAATGATTTCAAAGCATGAACCTTTATAACTGGAATACCCATTCTTCCACTCATAGCCATCACTGCCTGAGATCAGCTCCCATAACACCATGATCCAGCCTATTCTCTGAAGATTCAGGCTTCAGGTCAGCCATAGCATCAGACCAATCCCAACAGACCTAGTCTCCAGAGTGGCCCCTGGATACCCAGGCTCCAGGTCTTCCCTCGTACCAGGACAGCTCAAGGCTCACTCTAGTCTGACTTTTGTGGTTCTAGGCTCCAATTCCACCTAAGTGCCAGAGACACAGTCTCCAAACCTGCTCCAGCTCTAAACTGACCCCTAGGGACCCAGGCTCTAAACCAGCTGTATTAGTCAGGGTTCTGCAGAGGGACAGAACTAATAGGATATATGTGTATATGAAAGGGAGTTCATTATGGAGAATTGGCTCATAGGATCACAAGGTGAAGTCCCATCATAGGCCATCTGCAAGCTGACAAAGAAAGAAGCCAGTAGTGGCCCAGTCTGAGTCCAAAAGCCTCAAAAGTAGAGAAGCTGACAGCACAGCCTGAAGTCTGTGGCCAAAGGCCAAAAAGACCCCAGCAAAGCACTGATGTAAGTCTGAGGGTCCAAAGGCCGAAGAACCTGGAATCTGATGTCCAAGGGCAGGAGGAATGGATGGAAGTATCGAGCACAGAAGACAAATGAAAGCCAGAAGACTCAACAAGCCAGTTTATTCCAAATTCTTCCTTCTGCTTTGTTCTAGCCATGCTGGCAGCAGATTGGATGGTGCCCATTCACACCGAGGATGGGTCTTCCTCTCCCAGTCCACTGATTCAAATATTAATCTCATTTGGCAACACCTTCAGTCACACCCAGAAACAATACTTTACCAGCTATCTAGATATCCTTTAATCTGATCAAGTTGAAATCTACTATTAACCATGGCAAGTCCACCCCTAGTCAACTTGAACCCATATACATCTCCTGAAACCATACTTAATCTTCAAATGAAGACAATAGTAAGGTCATAATTATACCTAACATAATACAATTATCCTTCATACAACCGGAAACTCACTAATTATTAACCTAAACGCTATTATTACACAAAGTTAACAACACTTAAATGCTTACATGAAGTCAATAAGCTTTGACTTCATGTAAGAATATGTCACACAATAAAGGAAAAAGAAAAGAAACAAAATGATGATATTTTCTTAGTACAAGTGCATACATGCACAAACATATTCTTAATAAAATAAGGAGGAAATATTCATGATAATTAGAGTCATCGTTTCTGGAAGATCAAATGGTCGTAGCTGGCATTGATAACCACTTTCTTCTATTACCCATTCTGTATTCCTTTGGCCTTCAGCAAGCACTTTGGCTGGTCAAAGATTTTTACCTGGTGGAGTGACCCAAACCTTCATTCCTGAAGGGTCTGGGCCATTTGTAGGTTTGCCTGGATTGAGTTGTTGTAGTTTCCCATTGACCTTAATCACAGGTCACGGTAATACTAAGAGATGCCCTAAGGGATCTCCTGTATTCCACAGATGCTCCTCCTTACCTTTGTTGTGAAGTGGTAGACTGATTTCATCTTGATAATCTGGGTAAATCACTCCAGCCAACACTGTAACTCCCTTCTTAGTCTGTTGACTTAGAGGCAGGAGGAGCCCCAAGTGGCCAGGTGGCAATCTTAACTTCCAGTTTAATGGAATCATTGTGTGTCCTGGTGGCAGTATTGCTCTCTCTGAAACTAAGACCTCTAGGCCTGCAGAACATAATATTGCAAGAACAGGAAGCAAAATTTTGCTAGTAGCTCACTAGGGATGATGGTGTGTGGTGCCACTTCCACTTCCAACCCTTGATTTCTGGGCTCATTAATCCTGGCTATGGGAGAAACAGTGCCATATATTGGATGTTGATTCAGAACACATACAGCCTTCTGGAGAACATTGTCTCTGTTTGCAGATGACTGATCATATATATATATATATGTGTGTGTATATATATATGTGTATATATATATATACACACATACACACACATATAACCTGACATTTGTTAAAAATGATAATTTAGTAAAGCTGCAGGATAAAAAATCAACATGCTAATTCAGCTGCATTTATATACACATGATTAATTATCTGAAGAGGAAATCAAGAAAACAATCCCATTTACAATAGCTATAAAGATGGAATAAGGTACATAGGATAAATTTAACCAAGGAAGTGAAGGATCTATACACTGACAACTAAAAGACAGTGATGAAAGAAATTAAAGAAGACAAAAATACATGAAAAAGAAATCCAGTTTTCATGGATTAGAAGAATTAATAATGTTAAAATGTCAAAATTGCCCAAAGTAATCTACAGATTCAATGCAATCTCTTTCAAAATTCCAATAGCGTTTTTTACTAAAATAGCAAAAGCAATCCTGAAATTCATATGGAACTCTAAAGGACCTCTAAAGGACCTCAAGTAATCAAAGCTGGAGGCCTCACACTACCTGATTTCAAAATATACTACAAAATGAAGTCACTCAAGACATGATGGCAGTGGCATAAAAACAGACATGTAGACCAATGGAACAGAAGACAGCCCATGCATTTATAATCAATCAATTTTCTACAAAAGTTCCAAGAACACACAATGGAAAAAGGACATTGTCTTCAATAAATGTTGTAGGGAAAACTAGATATACACATACAAATGAATAAAATTGAACTCTCATCTCATACCACATACAAAAATGAACCCAATAAGGATTGAATACTTACACATGAGATGGGAAATTATAACAGTTAAAAAATGTGTAAAAAAGTTTCTTAACATTTTTCTGGTCAGTGATGTTTTCTAGATGTAACCACTAATACACAGACAGAAAAATCCCCAAAGTAGACAAAAGGAATTGCATCAAACTAAAAAGCTCCTGAACAGCAAAGAAAACAATCAACAGACTGAAGAGACATTTTTTGGAATGGGAAAGAATACTAAGAATACTTGCAATACTTATACCTAATAAGGGGTAAATAGCCAAAATTTATAAGGAGTTCAAACATTTCAATGGCGACAAATAAATAAATTATTTATTTATAAATGGGCAAAAGCTGGGTGGCAGCATCTCACACTTATAGTCCCAAAGTTTTGGCAGGCCAAAGCAGGAGGATTACTTGAGGCCAGGAGTTCAAGACCAGCTAGGGCAACATAGTAAGACTCCTGTCTCTACAAAAAGATAAAAACAATAAACAAATTAGCTGAGCATGGTGGTGCACACCTACAGTCCTAGCTATTTGTGAAGCAGAGGCAGGAGGATTGTTTGAGCCTGGTTCAACATTACAGTAATCTATAAACACATACAAATGACCAATAAGTATATGAGAAACTGCTCATTCACATCACTAATATTAGGGAAATGCGAACTAAAATCAGAATGAGATATATCACCTCACTCCTGTTACAATAGCTATTATCAAAAAGATACACGATAACTGTTGGCAATGATGAAGAGAGAAGAAAATTCTGTGTTCTATTGGCAGGAATACAAACAAGATTTAAAATGTACTGAAAAGGACCATAATCCTGTGTGATAAGGCAGGTGAAAGGGTCACCGAACTTTAATCCAATCTGAAGAACACATATTTTCAAAATTTAAAAATAAACAAAATCTCAGTGAGCTATGGAAAAATATCTAACAATCTATCTAACACACTTCCATCAAAAGTTGCAAGGAGAGAAGCATAAAAACTAGACAGAACAAAAAGACCAAATAAAATAAACAGTGAAAGACCAAATATTTTTATTACAATTTGTTGCAAAATGATAAAAGGGGCCTTGTGCGGTGACTCGAACCTGTAATTCTAGCACTTTGGGAGGCCGAGGCAGGCAGATCACTTGAGATAGGAGTTCTAGACCAGCCTGGCCAACATGGTGAAACCCTGTCTCTACTAAAAATACAAAAAATAAAAATAAAAATAAAATAAAATAATTAGCCAGGCACGGTGGCCCACTCCTGTAGTCCCAGCTACTCAGGAGGCTGAGGAACGAGAATTGCTTGAACCTGGGAACCAGAGGTTGCAGTGAGCCAAGATTGCGCCACTGCACTCCAGCTTAAGCAACAGAGTGAGACTGTTTCTCAAAGAAAGAAACATGAAAAATAATAAAAGGTACAGATCGAAGAAACTCAATGAATCTCAAACTGCCAAATACATAGATTTCACAGTGAAGCACAAATAACCATATTACTAAAATAGTCAATTACTGAACATGAAAAAAATGGAGGGGATCTTGAAAATAACTAGACAGAAAATTATGATAATATAAACTACAAGTAACTTCTATTGGGAACAGTGATGGCAAGAACATAATGAAATTACATCTTTAAAAGGCTAAGAGAAAAAATAAAAACTGTCAACTCAGAACCTTATACTTAAAAAAAAAGTTTTTGCTAAAAATTCTTCTACAATTAACGTTGAAGGATGTTCTTTGTTCTGTCAAAATTGACAACATATTGAAAATAGTATCTACAAGAAGACATTGGTGACTGAAATAGCAAATATGTAGGTGAATACAGAAGATGATAAATTTATTCTGTTAATTCTCTTGAAAGATGGATGACAACATAAAGCAAACATTGTAACAATGTATTATTATATTAATGCCAAAAGCACAAACTTTAAGGGAGTTGAAATAAAAAGTTGTAAGTTTGTTATATTTTGCAAAATATGCAAAATATGTTCTAAATAGACTATGATAGAGACTCACAATATAAGACGTCAGAAACAAAATAATAAAATAAAATTATGAAAAAAGATATACCTAAAAGATTAAGTGATTCAAACAAAACAATACAAAAGTCAAATAATTTTAAAAAGGAAGTAAAGAAAAAAAATTTTTTAAATAAATCAAAATAGGTGAAAAATAGAGGATTTCTAATAACATGATAGTTAAGTATAATCATTTGGAAATTGCATAAACTGTAATCAATGAACACTAACACTTAAGAAGAAAGATATTCAAACTGAGTTTTTTTTAAAAAATGAACAAATTAAACAAGGCTGTAAGATACGCATTTTAAATAAAAGAATAGATTAAAAGTAAAAGGATGATGATGTAGATTTCATAACAGCAAAAGTATATGAAAACGAAAGTGGCTATATTAATATCAGGCAAAACAGCTTTAAGGTCAAGAAGAATTACTGACATGAAGTACTGACAATGAGGTATATTACTTATGATTAAAGTCTAAATTCATCAAAAAAGCACAATCATAAATGTGTATATAACCAATAATAAAGCTGCAAAAGATATGAGACATTTAATTCAGTTAAAGGGAAAAAAAGACAAATCAAAAATGATGGTTGGATTATTAAATACTTTTCTCTACAAAATTGATAGTTACTAAAAGAAAATATATTAAAAAAAAATGGACAATGTCAATCCCCTTGACGAAGCTGACATTTAGAACATTAAAGTCACTAAGAATAACCATTTTTTTCCAGAATATATGGAATATACACCAAAAAAGACCTTATCCTGGACCATAGATAAATTTTAACAAATCCCCAAAGACTTATATTTTCAGAGACTGTTTTCTGAATAATAATGATAATAAACTAGAAGTAAAAAAACACAAACTGGAAAATTCCTATTTGGAACATAAACATCATGTTTGTAAATATCCCTGAGTGAAAATAGGTCTAGCAAAAAATCTAGTAAGTCTAATAAAGAAACTTAGAACATATTTTGAATTAACTGATAATGAAAATATATCAGTGATAATTTGAGATGAAATCAAAACAGTTCTCAGAAAAAAATTAATGACTTTAAAAATCCTGGCAACTCAGAGTGGCTCATACCTGTAATCCCAATGCTTTAGGAGGCTGAGATGGGAGGATTGCTTGAGCCCAGGAGTTTGAGACTAGCCTGGGCAATATGATGAGACCCTGTATTTATGAAAAAAATTTTAAAATTAGAAAATTACCCAGACATGGTGGTGCACACCTGTAGTCCATGCTACTCAGGAGGCTGAGTTGGGAAGATCTCTTGAGCTCAGGAGGTAGAGACTACGATGAGTCATGATTGTGCCACTGCACTCCAGCCTGGATGGCAGAGTGAGGCCATGTCTCAAAACAAAAACAAAGACAAAAAACAAAATAAAAATCCTTAGAGAAAACAAACTTTTAAAAATTAGTGATCTGATTTTCCACCATGTAAATCTAGAAAAATGTCCAAATAGGCTTGAAAAAATAGAAAGGATGTAGTGCAATAAAAGCTAAAATTAATGAAAAAGAAAACAAAAATAGAAAAAATCATCAAAGTTCTACTTTTCCTTGATCAGAGATTTAGAAACCAATGATACCTTACTTATATGATCAACATAAAATGAATAAAGAACACACATTAATAGTGTTAGGAATAAAGGATGAAACATTCAACAGATGCTAAAAGGAAAATGTCAAATAATTTTATGACAATAAATTCAACAAATTAGATGAAATGAAGAATTTCTTTGGGAAACAACTCACTAAAACTTACATAAAAAGTAGTAGTATGTTTTAATAGCCCTACATTTATTAAATAATTATTTTAATTGTTAAAAAGTTTACCAAAGAGAAAGTTCAAGACCCAGATGATTTTGCTGGTTAATTTCATCCTACATTTAAATACAAAATTCTATAATTCTCACACAAAATAGATGAGGAGGAAACAGATTTCACTTATTTTATGAGACACCAACAGCTAACAAGTACATTATAGGAAAGTGATGACTCATACTCTTAATGATTAGAGACACAACCATCATTTTAAAATTAGTTAATAAAGGCTAGGCTCATGCCTGTAATCCTAGCACTTTGCAAGGCTGAGGTGGAAGGATCGCTTGAGCCCAGAAATTCAAGATCAGCCTGAGCAAAATAGTGAGACCCTGCCTCTACAAAAAATATAAAAGCCAGGTTGCTAGCATGCGCCTGTAGTCCCAGCTACCAGGGAGGCTGAGGGGGAAGACTGCTTGAGCCAGGAGGTCGAGCCTGCAGTGAGCTGTGATAATGCCACAGCACTTCAAACTGGGCAATAGAATGAGATCCTGCCTAAAAACAAAAAATTAATCAAATACAGAACTATCTTTAAAAAAGACAATACATCAGAAATGCAAAAGTTGTTTATTGTTTTTAAAAAATTAATGAAATTTATCATGTTAGCCATAGAAAGCAGAAAAATACTTGGATTATCTCAATAACTAAATAAAACCACTTGCAAGAGAGACCTTTAAAACTGTCCTCAGTTTAGAAAAGGATACTGGACGTTTATACCTTCAGAAAGAGTAGCAATTAGCTGCAATCTGCCCCGGGAAAGAGACGTGGTTTTGAGCAAGGTTCCTAAGAGGACTTGTAACTCTCATAAGGCAAAATTTTCGGTAGCTGAGGGAATAAGGCCTGAAGAACTGGGTGTCTCTGCACACTATCCATTATAGTCTTTCGTGCGCACTGCAGAGATTCACTTGCTTAGCACAAACTCTAGGAGCATCTGGTCTTGACGCCACAAATGATATTGATTCTCTCCTTCCTCTGTTATTCATTCTAGATTCCTTTTACTCTCAGCTAGTGTCTCTATATTGATACTAAAGGTTTACCTGCTAGAGTAACCCAGAGTCTCATCCTGAACTAGTCCACATTCTTGGTCACCATGCTCAGACCAGATTGTGGCAGCTGCATTTATCTGTTCATCATCAAATCTGAGAAAGGGATACAATCGTATTTTCAATTAGTTTACCTGGATGACAAATATATTCCTGCCTAATCTCCTTTATAAAGGCAGAACTACTTCCTTCACATCAACAGGGTAATTTACATTTGCCAGGATAGTGACTCCTTTACTTCTTCCCTCTTGACATGCAGAGACCAAAGTGTTCAGGCAGCAGGCCTAGCTCGATTGATGTCCCCATAAGAGGGATCATGCAGTATCTGTCTTTCTGTGACTGACTTATTTCTATTAGCATAATGTCTTTAATGTCCATCTATGTTGTCATAAATGGTAGGATTTCAACTAAAATAGTCAAAGGTAGAGGATAGAATGATGGTTAGCAAGGGATGGAGAGGGGGAGGTATGAGGAATCATTGTTCAATGAATATAAAGTTACAGTTACCCAAGAGGAGTGATTTCCCGAAGTCTTCTGTACAACATAGTGCCTATAGTTAACAATAAGTTATCGTGAGCTTAAAAATTTGTGAAGAGGATAGATTTCGTGTTAAGTGTTCTTACTATTGTTGGTGGGCCAGTTCAGGATCTTGACTTCGCAGCACAAAAGAATTTGAGAGTGAGTTCAAAGTAGGAGTAGGCAAAGTAATTTATCACAAAGCAAAAATACACTCTGAGAGGCAGAGCGAGTTTCTCAGAGGGAGAGACAGCAGCCAGTCCCTTAAGAGGAATTTCTTTTATGGGAGTTGTTTATGCATATTCATAAAATACTGCTGAGATTAAAAATGCAAAGGCAAACCTGCAATTGGTGCATGCACTTAGCGACTACATGCTCTAACATGAATGACTTGTATCATTAGCATATAAAATCTCCATCTCACGGTGTGTTTTTTACTATTAAGATGAGGGAAAGGTCACTATAAGCTAAACCTTGGGCCTCACTGTGCATGTGAGGCACTGGCAATAATTTGTAGCATATAGCTTCTTAGGCTTTTGGTGCTGATTGGTTGGAAATTGGGAAAGCTACATCAGGAATAAGGGGTTTTTGTTCTCTTTTCTGGGCTGTACTAGGTATCAGGGACTTGTAACCATCTGGAAGTCTACTGGTATCCTGTAGGACCACTTAGCTTGCAAAAACTTAGGTGTTGGTGCATGAGCGTGCAAGAGAAAGGAGCCTGCTGTGAAAGCACCCTGTGGAGCTTCACACAAAGGGACGAGTCAGTATGACCTCCTAACATTACTTATCCAACCTCATTTCACACACACACACACACACACACTCACACACACAGACACTCAAAATAAAATCATTGCCGTTTCTCTTGGTGACAGTATACCCCGTTTAAGAACCAGGAACTCCAAATCCATAGAGCCCAGATTTGTTGGGACAGAAAGCAAAAATTCCCCAAGTAGGTCACTGGGAGTCATGCTAAACAGAGCCACTTTCTATTCACTCCTTGATTTCTGGATTCATGTATTCAATGTATTATAGCACCATAGAATGGTTGTTGATTTAGAGTTGTGTATTACATCCTAGAGGATGGAGGCTTGAGGGTACCATTTCATAGCTGACATCTCAACTGCATCTTCAAAAGTCTCTACCATTTTTCTATTCGGACAGCAACTTATGGGCTGTTCTGTATGTGATAGGATTTTAGTCATGTGCCCACTGACATATTTCCTTTTCTGATAATTCAGTCTTTTGATCCAATGCAATATGTGGAATTTCATGTTCGTAGGTGTTCAGAAGCCTCATTCTAAAGGACAAGCCTTTTGGGTAGAGAAGGCAAACCCATGCTGGGAATATGCGCTGATTCTAGTAAGATTAAATACTTCCAGTTCTAGGGTAGAAGAGAAACAACGTAGTCATCTTGAGAGCAATGTGTCATGTTGGTCTCTGAGAGTAGGTGTTGGCAAATTTTTCTGCAAAAAGATAGATAATAGATATTTTAGGTTTTGTGGGCTAAAGTCCACCATAACTCAACTTTGCTGTTGTTGAATAAAAGCAGTCATAGAAAATGCATAAACATATGAGAGTGATTTTGTTCAGATAAGCTTTTATTTACAAAAAAGGCAGTGAGTTGGATTTTGATCATGAGCCATAGTGTGTCAACCCCCGGCTAAGAGAACTGCAGTGAGTTGGATTTTGATCATGAGCCACAGTGTGTCAACCCCCGGCTAAGAGAACTGCTGACGTCAAGGTGCTTAAAATTGGTCTCTATTGTTGAGAAGTTGAACAGCCAGCAGCAGCAGTAGCTAGATCAGTATTGATGAGTGACTTTGTTTTCAGGGCTATGCGTAGCTTCCAGGCCTGCAATGGCTACTTTATGTATGTGTTTATATTGCCAGCAGGTGAGTTACAAGTTACAGAAACTAATAACTTTATGGATCATTCTGTTTAGTTAATTTAGTACCTTTTGATTGGTGAACAGTCTCTAAGGTGGTCCTCTGAAACTGCATATAGAGTTTATCTCCCAGCCTCCCTAGAACACATGTATCTTACTAAGGCCTCCAATGCACTGGCCACCTCTTGCTCATTTGTTCTTATCAGCTTGAGTCCATCAATATAGTGAACCATTCTGATATTATCTGGATGTGCAGACCTTTCAGGTTTCTTTGAATTTAAATTATACTAGAAGGGAGAGCAGACAATTTTGTGTAGCCTTGGAACAAGACTGGAACTGTTAACTATTATCTAGTCTAAGAGAATCTTGGCTAAACATGGCCAAAGCATGGGTGGAGGAGCCAGTCTCAGAGGCTTTTACTTGTTCCTTACAAATGAAGTTGCCTTTAACCTACAATCCAAGGTATTGCTATGCCAGTCACCCATATGTCTATCCCAATGATGTACTGAGGAACTGGTGAATAGCCATCACAGAGTCTATGTTCCCAATAGATGACTCACTCTGAACTGGCACTATACCAGGACTTGGTTTACTACCTGCTGTTTATATACCTCCGCTCTTAGTATTAGTAGAGTGGTGATCCTTTTAATCCTGTATATCAATGTCTGTTCAATCCTTGTATGTCCTCCAAATATCTGGTTATTCTCCACACACCAGCAATGCTTCACAAAGAAAATACAACTATGCATTCCTTTAGGAAAGAATTGAAAGATTTTATATTTTAAACACGTGTTGTAGTGCTGCAGGACACTTTCTCCTAAGGATTCATGTTTTCCTTAGTTAGTGAGTTGCATGTTTGAAAACAGCTCAGTTTTAGAACCTGGGCAAAGGATTATTATGCCTTTCTGTGAGGCCAGCTGCCATCAGCCTCCTGAATATACATTCTTGATTTCTTTGGCTTAAATATTTTAAGCAATGCTTTGTCGGTCGGTCTTCTATCTTGCTCCTGGGAAAGCTATGTTTCATGAAGCGTCATTTCAGTTCTCTTCAGATCAAACCCTCCATGCTCCCACTAAAAAAATTCCACTTGCTATGAAATTGTACCCACCTTGCTTCTAATAGTTAAGAAACACTACTCAGACTTTAGGATTTTACGTTCCTAGCATCCTCATTGCTAGTAGAAAACTCAAATAAGTCACCATATCTCCTATCGTCAACCCTAGCCTAAACAGGACAGCCACCAATGAATGGCTCATTGGTGCTGGCATCCTTTCCAATAGGCCATTATTGCAATTATAAATAGAATCCTCTCCAAACTTTTTGTTGCAATATAATTATCTAGTGAGTATCCTGGCCTTATTCATTATATTCATTCTCTAGCATGCTTAAGTTTCTGGGCCTTTTGATCCCTTTTTGTATCATCTTTGATTGTAGTTCTGGCTTTTCTTTTTTTTTTTTTTGAGACGGAGTCTCGCTTTGTCGCCCAGGCTGGAGTGCAGTGGCCGGATCTCAGCTCACTGCAAGCTCCGCCTCCCGGGTTTACGCCATTCTCCTGCCTCAGGCTCCTGAGTAGCTGGGACTACAGGCGCCCACCACCTCGCCCGGCTAGTTTTTTGTATTTTTTTTTTTTAGTAGAGACGGGGTTTCACCATATTAGCCAGGATGGTCTCGATCTCCTGACCTCGTGTCCGCCCGTCTCGGCCTCCTAAAGTGCTGGGATTACAGGCTTGAGCCACCGCGCCCGGCCAGTTCTGGCTTTTCTACTTTGCTTTTTATGTGCTTCCATTTTCTCCAAGTTTCTAAGAGCCTTTCTATCAGCATATTAGCATTTGTTTTCTGAGATCTCTTGCTAGGGTGTTAATGTTATCATGAAAATATTATCATATTAATAATGTGATTATCCAAATTTCTGTTCTGCTCCCTTTGACTCAGCATCTTCTCTCTCCTACATACTCTCTCAGCCCCTCCTAATACCTATTGGCCAGTTTATAGCCCCTATCATCCATTTGCTACACAAGACTTTCCTGGAGTGGTTATGTAGTAACTTAACTCTGGTTATTGGTTTAGTGGCCATAATGGAACTTGGGGATGATTGTGGTGGGGTGGGTTCTTTTCATACAGGGCAGAGTCCTGTGCAGCATATTAAAGAAAAAAGATCAGTTTCTTAGCTGCTAAGAGTGGGGATTGAAGCACTGCTTCTAAAAACTTGATGGTTTTTAGGGATTCTAAGAGTTTTATGTACCAACCCAGATGTTTCCTTTTAGAGATTTCAGTTGCATTCCTTCACAGTCAGAGTCCTGACCTCAACATAGCAGACCTGCCTAGTTGGAAATGCAACATTCTTTGAAGTTCTATTACTCAAAACTGAATTCTGGACCAGATTTCCAGCTTTCTCTGCCCTCTAGCTGCAGGAAACCAGAATATCTTCACTTGCTGCCAAGGAAGCTTTCTGGCTTTCACATATAGCCTTTAATTACTGATTAACTACCTTCAACCTTTCATTATCTTTCACCACAAAGTTCAGGAAAGTGCCCCAAGTGAAATTCATCCCATTCAAAAGCCATCAATCTAATTCTTTATATTACAAATGACTGATAATATTGTGCCTGTTAGTATATTTTCTTCCACAGTTTATTCCATCCCAGTTCTCCATGAGAGAACACTTTAACAATTGTGCTGCTATCTTAAGCCGGGCTATCTCTCTTCCATTACCACCAGTGAGGTCCTCTGCCATCTGGCCAACTTATGATCCAGCTCTAAGATATTAGCGTGAGGCCCACTTTCTTTGCCAATAACCATTATCAACTATTATATGTTATTTACCTGGAAAGCAGGTATTGAGGTGGAAACTGGCATGTGGAAATTTATAGGGGAATGCATACCAGTGAGGGAAGGAAGGAGTCAGAATTAGACTGAAGGAAAATTTAGCTTCAATGAAGTCACAAGAAGGCCCTGTGAAACTGGAATTACTTTTCTGATTTATCTTTAGTTGGGGAAAAGGATAGGAAAAATACAACTCCAAATAAGCCAGTCATTAGTTTCAGGCTGACCCTAGAAAGAATGTGTGGTCTTGTCAGCCATATCTGGAAAAAGCTGTCAGCTGAGAGCTCTTAATCAGCAACACTCTCAGAAGTTGAAGCGAGGGTTTTGCTGGTTGAGTGCAATATGCATTACCTTAAGGTTACCACTATTTTGTTTCATGTTACATGAATTCTCAGCAGTATTTGATAGTCATGATGTGTATGAAATGACATGATTTGTTTTTTGTCTTCTTCTGGTTACATCTTTTTGTTTTTTACACTTAATGTATTCTTTTCTTGCTCTAAACTTGCTTTTAGATTATCTCATCTATTCCCTGACTTAAATATCATCTATATAAATCAGGACTGCGTAATTCATGTCTCCAGTCCACATCTTTCCTCTGAGTTCTAGGCTTACATATATCCATTTGCTTGTTAGACAATTCTGCCTCATTGTCTAAAAGGTAATTCAAAATTAAATCTCAAAAGTAAAAGAACAAATTTTGATTTTATTCATTATCCCAGACTAAATCTGTTTGTCTACCAGTTTCCTAATTGTCAGCAAATGTAATTACTATCTAGCCTGGTGATCATATCAGAAATATTGAGGTTATTATTTATACCTCCCATGGTCCTCACCCTGAATCCAATCCATAATCAAAGAGTATCAGTTTTCTCTACTGCCTTCACCTTATTTTGAGCTACCGTATTTCTATTCTAGACAAAGTCAATAGCCTCCTTATTGATTTTTTTGATTCTATACTTGTCTCCTCATCACTTTCTTCATTCAACATTGAGAGTAAACCTCTCAAAGCATAAATCAGGTCATTTCACTGCCACCATTGCAATAATTTTTTAAATATTATTTATAAATTAAAATCTCCTTATTATGGCCTGCAAAACCCATCTTGCTTGTGGCTTCTCATTATCTTGGCTTCCCCATACTTACAATCTATATTTCCATTTCACCTCCCTATTCTTATTTCCTCAAATTCAGCAAGTTATTTCACATATCAGGGTCTTTCATATGACTTTTTGTTTTTCTGCATCAGACTTTCTTGAGTTGTTCCCGTGACTGACAGCTGCCTTCTTTTCTTCAGACTTTAGCTTGTCACATTCTCAGAGAGGTCTTCCCTGCCCACTGTTTCTGAGTATAGCCCCCACACTGGAAGCTTGTTGTTCTCTATGCCTGCACTGTGATCATTTATGTAACTTATTGCCATTTCTCATCCTATATTTTTTAGTTGTTTGTGGTCTCTCTACTCTAATAGACTTTGAGCTTCATGCAAATTTAGACTTCATCTACTTTGTTGTTTCTGCTGTTAGTTTATGTGAATATTTGCCTGAAATATAGTGGACTTCTATTATATATTTTATGAATATACATAAATATCAATTTAGTGAATACAAATTGGGTTTTACAGATGAATCACAGAAAGCTTGTGCTGCTGTGGGCATGTCTACATTGTAGATACCTAATACATCCTGAAAACAAGCACATTTACTTTTTCAAATAAATCATTTTTAGCCACATGAATGGGAAGCTTCCAGCAAAAATTTCTAGTCTTATTGTGAGTACAAGGCTGGAGTGAAGCCATCAAAAATAGTATCAAAGTTTAATAAAATTAACACATCAGACATAACACATTTAATCGTTCTATTGAAACTATTTTACCCTTATTTGACAGCAAAACTACTTATAGATCTACCACAAGGGATTTTAAGATATTTAGGATTTAAAAAGAAAGAAAATAACCAATACTTCTGCAATCAAAGGAGAAGCAAGTGAATTTACCTATATGATGCTTTACAGTTTTTTTTATAGTTTTCTGAAATTTGAACATTTTATAATGAAATACATATTATTTTGAATATTAAATTAGTCATTCTATTATTAATTGTTCTATTATATTTTTACACCTCATTTTTTACTGAGGCCATATGTAATCTTGACAGCCTTTGATTTCTTTCTACTTTGCAGCCACTTTCTACATCCTTATACTCAAGGGCAACAATATCACGAAACTACTTTTAAATACCATAATCTTAAAAAAAAATCAATTTGTTATTTTATACATACAACATTGGGTGTATTTCATTTATTCTGTTCATAGGAATGAGAATGTCTTAATCCAAGATCATATTTAATATTTCTAGAGAGAGATTTCATTCATGATCTTTCCTGTAGCCCTAGATTAACTACCAGTTGCTACCATTCATTGGTTTGAGCTATTTAAATATTTCACAATCACCTAGCTTTGCTCCTTTACACAACCAATGCTTTTTTATTATTATTATACTTTAAGTTCTAGGATACATCTGCACAACCTGCAGGTTTGTTACATAGGTATACGTGTGGCATGTTGGTTTGCTGCACCCATCAACTCATCATTTACATTAGGTATTTCTCCTAACGCTATCCCTCCCCCAGGCCCCCACTCCCCAACAGGCCCCAGTGTGTGATGTTTCCCTCCCTGTGTCCATGTGTTCTCATTGTACAAATTCCACTTACGAGTGAAAACATGCGGTGTTTGTTTTCTGTCCATGTGATGTTTTGCTGAGAATGATGGTTTTCAGCTTCATCCATGTCCCTTGCAAAGGACATGAACTCATCCTTCTTTACAGATGTACGGTATTCCATAGAGTATATGTGACACGTTTTATTTATCCAGTCTATTATTGATGGACATTTGGGTTGGTTCCAAGTCTTTGCTATTGTAAATAGTGCCGCGATAAACACACATGTGCATGTGTATTTACAGCAGCATGATTTATAATCCTTTGGGTATATACCCAGTAATGGGATTGCTGAGTCAAATGGTATTTCTAGTTCTAGATCCTTGAGGAATCGCCACACTATCTTCCTTAATGATTGAACTAATTTAAATTCCCACCAACAGTGTAAAAGTGTTCCTATTTCTCCACAATCTCTCCAGCATTTGTTGTTTCCTGACTTTTTAATGATCGCCATTCTAATTGGTGTGAGATGGTATCTCACTGTGGTTTTGATTTACATTTATCTGATGACCAGCGATGATAAGCATTTTTTCATATGTCTGTTGGCTGCATAAGTGTCTTCTTTTGAGAAGTGTCTGCTCATATCCTTTGACCACTTTTTGATGGGTTTGTTTTTTTTCTTGTAAATTCATTTGAGTTCTTTGTAGATTCCGGATATTATCCCTTTGGGAGATGGATACATAGCAAAAATTTTATCCCATTCTGAAGGTTGCCTGTTCACTCTGGTGATAGTTTCTTTTGCTGTGCAGAAGCTCTTTAGTGTAATTAGATCCCATTTGTCAATTCTGGGTTTTGTTGCCATTGCTTTTCGTGTTTTAGTCATGAGGTCTTTGCCCATGCCTGTGTCCTGAATGTTATTGCCTAGGCTTTCTTCTAGGGATTTTATGGTTTTAGGTCTTACATTTACATCTTTAATCAACCTTGAGTTAATTTTTGCATAAGGCGTAAGGAAGGGATCCATTTTCAGCTTTATGACTAGCAAGTTTTCCCAATACCATTTATTAAATAGGGAATCCTTTACCCATTTCCTGTTTTTCTCAGGTTTGTCAAAAATCAAATGGATGTAGATGTGTGGTGTTATTTCTTAGGCCTACGTTCTGTTCCGCTGGTTATGTATCTGTTTTGGTACCAGTACCATGCTACTTTGGTTACTGTAGCCTTGTAGTATAGTTTGAAGTCAGGTAGTGTGATGCCTCCAGCTTTGTTCTTTTTGCTTAGAATTGTCTTGACTATGCGGCCTCTTTCTTTGTTCAGTATAAAATTTAAAGTAGTTTTTTTTACAATTATGTGAAGAGAGTCAGTGGTAGTTTGATGGGGATAACACTGAATCTATAAATTACCTTGGGCAGTATGGCCATTTTCATGGTATTGATTCTTCCTGTCCATGAGCATGGAATGTTTTAACGTTTGTTTGTGTCCTCTTTTATTTCATTAAGCAGTGGTTTGTAGTTCTCCTTGGATAGGTCCGCCACATTCATTGTAAGTTGGATTCCTAGGTATTTTATTCTCTTTGTAGTAATTGTGAATGGGAGTTCACTCATGATTTGGCTCTCTGCTTGTCTGTTCTTAGTATATAGGAATACTTGTAAATTTTGCACATTGATTTTGTATCCTAGGAATTTGCTGAAGTTGCCTATCAACTTAAGGAGATTTAGGGCTGAGATGATGGGGTTTTCTAAATATACAATCATGTCATCTGCAAACAAAGACAATTTGACTTCCTCTTTTCCTAATTGAATACCCTTTCTTTCTTGTTCCTGATTGTCCCGGTCAGAACTTCCAATACTATGTTGAATAGGAGTGGTGAGAGAGGGCATCCTTGTCTTGTGCCAGTTTTCAAAGGGAATACTTCCAGTTTTTGTGCATTCAGTATGATATTTGCTATGGGATTGTCATAAATATCTCTTATTATTTTTAGATATATTCCATCAATACCTAGTTTATTGAGAGTTTTTAGCATGAAAGGCTGTTGAATTTTGTTGAAGGCCCTTCTTGCCTCTATTGAGATAATCATGTGGTTTTTGTCATTGATTCTGTTTATGTGATGGATTAGGTTTATTGGTTTTTGTAAGTTGAACCAGCCTTGCATCCCAGGGATGAAGCCAACTTGATAGTGGTGGATAAGCTTTTTTGTGTACTGCTGGATCCAGTTTGCCAGTATTTTACTGAGGATTTTTGCATCGATGTTCATCAGGGATATTGGCCTGAAATTTTTTATATTATGTCTCTGACAGGCTTTGGTATCAGGATGATGTTGGCCTTATAAAATAGATAGGGAGGATTCCCTCTTTTTTTATTGATTGGAATAATTTCAGGAGTAATGGTACCAGCTCCTCTTTATAGCTCTGGTAGAATTCAGCTGTGAATCTCTCTGGTCCTGGACATTTTTTGGTTGGTAGGCTATTAATTATTGTCTCAATTTCAGAAACCATTATTGGTCTGTTCAGAGATTCAACTTCTTCCTGGTTTAGTCTTGGGAGGGTGTATATGTCCAGGAATTTATCCATTTCTTCTAAATTTTCTAGCTTATTTGCATAGAGGTGTTTATAGTATTCTCTGGTGGTAGTTTGTATTTCTATGGGATCAGTGGTAATATTCCCTTTATCATTTTTAATTGCATCTATTTGATTCTTCTCTCTTATCTTCTTTATTAGTCTTGATATCAGTCTATCTATTTTGTTGATCATTTCAAAAAACCAGCTCCTGGTTTCTTCTCTGGTTTTTCCCCATCTTTGTGGTTTTATCTACCTTTGGTCTTTGATGTTGGTGACATATGGATGGGGTTTTGGTTGATGTTGATGCTGTTCCTTTGTTTGTTAGTTTTCCTCCTAACAGACAGGCCCCTCAGCTACAGGTCTGTTGGAGTCTGCTGGAGGTCCACTCCAAACCCTGTTTGACTAGGTATCACCAGCAGAGGCTGAAGAACAGCAAATATTGCTGCAAAAACCTTCCTCTGGAAGATTCATCCCAGTGGGACACCTGCCTGTGTGAGGTGTATGTCAACCCCTAATGGAAGGTGTCTCCCAGTCAGGCTACACAAGAGTCAGAGACCTACTTGAGGAGGCAGTCTGTCCATTATTGAGCTCAAACGCTGTTCTGGGAGAGCCACTGCTCTCTTCAGAGCTGTCAGGCAGGGACGTTTTAGTCAGCACAAGCCATCTGCTGCCTTTTGTTCAGAAACTCCCTGCCCCCAGAGGTGGCATCTAGAGAGGCAGTAGACCTTGCTGAGCTGTGATGCACTCCACCCAGTTCGAGCTTTCCTGCTGTATTGCTTACACTGTGAGCATAGGACTGCCTACTCAAGCTTCAACAATGGCGGACGTCCCTCCCCCCACCAAGCTCCAGCATCCCAGGTCCATCTGAGACAGCTGTGCTAGCAGCAAGCAAGGCTCTGTGGGCATGGGACCTGCAGAGCCAGGCACAGGAAGGAATCTCCTGATCTGCTGGTTGTGAAGATCATGGGAAATTCACAGTATTTGGGCAGGAGTCTACCATTCCTCCAGGTACAGTCACTTATGGCTTCCCTTGGCTAGGAAAGGGAAATCCCCTTACCCCTTGCACTTCAAAGATGAGACAAAGCCCCACCCCGCCTCAGTTTACCCTCCATGGGCTGCACCCACTGTCCAACCAGTCCCAATGAGATGAACCAGGTACCTCAGTTGGAAATGCAGAAATCATCCATTTTCCGCATCAGTCTTGCTGGGAGCTGCAGACTGAAGCTGTTCCTATCGGCCATCTTGGAAGTGACCCTACACAACCAATTCTTATGGAACACTCCCTGCATTCCAGTTATTTTTCTACCCAGTGTGGTTACTCTATGCAAAAAAGCAGACAAAAATCCCACCTTTGAAAAGCAAATATTGTTAAAGGATGACAGACACGGAACCATAGTAAGTTGTAGAGTCCATTAATAGACATTAATTGCTACTAAAATAAACACAGAACGAGAGAAAACAGCATGTAAGAGGAATTTAGAGTATGGTGTTGGCGAAAAATGTTACTATTATGAATAGTTAATATTTAACACTCTTAAAAGGATGCCTCATGAAGAAGTTATCTTTGAACAGGCTTGACATTAGTGAATAAAGGAGCTATCTGGATATATGAAGGAAGAGCATTTCAAAGAGAAGCAGCAGCCAATGGAAAGGCCTTGAGGTTGGTGTATCCCCAGCATTTCTCAATATGACACAAGAGACCAATATCCAAAGTGTACGAGAGAAGAATAGGTCAGAAAGAAAATCTTTAGGACAGGGGCTAGAAATGGGAGTCAAGCAGATCTCTTAATGTCTCAAATCTATAATACAGACTTTCATTTTTATTCTAATTTGATTTTGGAACTATTGGACGGTTCTGGGTAAAGTTGTGATGTTATCTGACTTGTTTTTTAAAGCCCATTTTGACTGCTGGATTAAGAAACTATTTTAAAAACCTAAGTAAGAGATAATGGTGGTTTTGACCAGGAGGAAAGTGGTTAAAAGTAATGCAATTCTGCATATATTTTGAAAGTAGAGCAAAAAGAATTTACTTTGAAAAATGATATCTGTCAGCAAACAAAAGATATTTTATTTCCAACTAAAATATATTTCAGGTTATTCTATTCCACATCCGTAAGATACCTATCACAGGAGCATCCAGGCACTTTGCAGAGGAACTAAAGATAAAATACAGATAATTCCCATTATATCACCAAGTGACAGAATCTGGGATGATACTACTGTCAAAACCAATATTCTTATAAGATAAATATATGTGCATTGCCTATCTTGCAAGAGTAGACTAAAAATTTTCAGTTGGGTTAAATTTTATAAGTGATTTGAACATACATAGACAAATACATCTCATGTATTTTATAGGTATACATGAATCTATAAATAAAGAAATGAAAGAAATACACAGCACCGAGATCTGTTACAGCAGAAAGGAAAAGAAGGGTCCATTAAATTTTTGCTGTGAGGTATGAAGTGGTAATAACTCATCTGCTCCCTGTGGTAATAACAGCTCTGTTGCCAACATTCAAGATTTTTTAAAAATACTATTTGTTGAAAATGAATTGTCTGAGTGTTAACCACCAGTATTTTTCAAATAGTAGTGTTTTATTTCCAGTTAAATTATCTTATTAATTTTTCCTATCAGTATAGCAGTGCAGTGGCTACTACTATTCTTTCCCAAATTGGAAAAATGAATAACCCAGATACTCTTTTAAAAATATTCATTTCAATGTGTTTGCAGTATTGAAATAAAATTTAAAAATGCAAGTGACTCTAGATGACTGAAAATGTCTTCAATATATGTAAACAATTAACTTTATTAGGAAAATTATCTTCAGTGTACAGAAACACATGCATGCATATTCACATTCTATGTTTAATTTAACATTTAAATTAATGTGTAATATATAGACATCCAACAGATTTATTTTGTTTTCCTTTTATTTCACTCTGTCTGTTTCTCTCTCTTACTCATTTTATTTTTGTTTGTTTCTATTATCTGCTCTTCTAAAAATTTTAAGTGAAAAAGAATATTATCTCAATATTTAAGTTGAGACCATTGTACACCTGATATCATGCAGTCATTTTTATTAAGATCACTAATATAGATGGATCTTGGTTGTTCTTTGGGTTATAGTAATAATTCTATCAGTGAAATCAAAACAACTATTAAGCAGTCTATGCACAATTTAGAATTTACTCTTTCAATATAATTTTAAAAGACAGAAAAGTCAACCATACTTGATATAATTTTAAGCATCTAATCCTAGAAAATTAGCAAAATAATATACAAAAATTCAGAAAGAATTGATGTATGTTTACCATTGCAAAATATGAAATTAATATATGGCTTGTTCTTTTTTTATTTCTGATTAAATTATAGCTGAATTTTTTTTTTTTTTTTTTTTTTTTTTTTTTTTTTTTTGAGACGGAGTCTCGCTCTGTCGCCCAGGCTGGAGTGCAGTGGCCAGATCTCAGCTCACTGCAAGCTCCGCCTCCCGGGTTCCCGCCATTCTCCTGCCTCAGCCTCCCGAGTAGCTGGGACCACAGGCGCCGCCACCTCGCCCGGCTAATTTTTTGTGTTTTTAGTAGAGACGGGGTTTCGCCGTGTTAGCCAGGATGGTCTCGATCTCCTGACCTTGTGATCCGCCCGTCTCGGCCTCCCAAAGTGCTGGGATTACAGGCTTGAGCCACCGCGCCCGGCCTATAGCTGAATTTTTATATTCCACACAAATAGATAAAAATAATAAGTGAAAAGGGAATTTGCTGATAGTATTAACACCTTATCTGAAGATTTAACTCTTGCTGCTGGTTCTTCATCTTTTCATGTAGGTACATTATTTACCACGTAACATTGCAGTTCCTCCCACAGTTTCAGAGGACACTGTTCTCTATCTGGTTTTAGGTTTAGCCAAGTGATTTGATTTGCCAAATGGGGTGGGTGTGACATAAGGAGAACCTTAAGATGTGCTTGTGCAATGGGATTTTTCTTTTGTGTTTTTAACATAACCATGAGAAGAGATTTCCTCTTCTATCAGTTGCATCTTCAGCTTGGACCTAAGAATAATTTCTTGTGGCACATAGCCTAAAGAGTCTGAAGAAAAAAAAAAAAAAAAAAAAAAAAAAAAACCAGAAAATCTGAATAGAACTACAAGGAATAAAGATATTGGATACATAATTAAATACCTATAAAAAAATAAAATGCCAAGGCTAGATGGTTTCACTGGAAAATTCCACCAAATATTTAAAGAAAGATTAATATCTATTAATCTCAAATTCTTCCAAGAAGTAGAAGAGAAGGGAATACTAGTTAACTTATCCTATGAGGCTGGTATTATAAGGACATCAGAATAAGACACCTGTTTTCACCGCTTTTACTTAACATAATACTAGCAGTGCTGCCTAAAATATGACAAGAGAAAAACAAAAAAAACAAAAAAACAGCATCCAAACACAAAAGGAAAAAGGAATGGTATTTTCTAGATAACATGAGTCTATACATAGACCATATTAAAGAATCCAGACATACCCAAAAACTGTTGGAGGTAACAAGTGAAGTATCAAAGTTGCAAGATACAAGATCAATACTCAAAAAATTATTTGCTTTACCATAAATTACCAATCAATGATCAGAAAAGAAAATTAAGAAAATAATTATATTTATAATAGCATCACAAATGATAAAATACTGGGGACTAATTTAATCAAGATGGTACAAGACCCTACACTAAAAACCACAAATCATTGCTGAAATTAAAGTAAATCTAAACAAATAAAAATATGTTCCATATCCTTGGCTGCATGACAGCATTTTCAAGATGGCAATGTTCCCTAAAGCAGTCTATACATTCAAAGCAAAAATTTTTAAATATCTGCACAAAAATGCAAAATTTCTGCAAAAATTTATCTTTTTAAAACAGAAACAGAAATCCTAATATTTTCATAAAATTAAAAGGGCCCAGAATAGCCAAAATAATACTGAAAATAACAAAGTTAGAGAATTCACATTTCTCAATTTTAAAATTTACTACAAATCTACCTTAATCAAAACAGTGTGCTATTGGCATAAGGCTAGACATAAGAATCAATGAAATAAATTGACTATTGAGAAATCAATACATACATCTATAGTAAATTTACTTTTGTCAAGGGTTCTGAGACCACAAAATAGGGAAAAGATATATCTTCAACAAATTATGTTATGATAACTGATATTCACTTGCCAAACAAAAAAATTACCCTATACCATATAGAAAAACATAACTAAAAATTGATAAAAAATCTAGATATGTACTAAAACTATGAAACTCTTAGAAATGTAAATATGATTACATTTTAAGGACCTTGGATTTGTTAAGAGATTCTTAGATATGACACCAAATGTACAATAAACAGTATATTAAAATAAATAAATACACTACACTTTATCAAAATTAAAATTATTTTTACATCAAAGGATACTATCAAGAGAATGAAAAGACAATCCACTGAATGAGAGAAAATATTTACAAATTGTTTCTCTGCTGAGAATCTAAGAATTCTTACAACTCAACAACTACTAAATAAACAATCCAATTTAAAAATTGATAAAGGACTTAAACACAATATTTTTTAAAAAGAAAGATATATTAATGGCACACAAGCACAAGGAACAATGCTAAATACGATTAGCCATTTAGGAAATGCAATTTAAAACCACAATGAGATGCAACTTACCCAGGTTGTTAAAAGGAAAAGTTTTTGAAGAATGGTGCTACTCTAGTGAGCACACAAATAAAACAAAAGTAAAACAATCTTATTGCTGACGTGGAGTAAATCTTAGTGGTCTGGATAAAAGATCAAACCAGCCACAATATTCTCTTAAGATAAAGCTTAATTTAGAGCAAAGTCTTAACTCTCTTCAATTCTATGAAGCCTGAGAGAGGTAATAAAGTGGCAGAAGAGAAGTTTGCAGCTAGCAGGTGTGGTTCATCAGGTTTTAGGAAAGAAGCTGTCTCCATAATATAAAAATGCAAGGTGAAGCAGCAACTGCAGATGTAGAAACTGCAGCAAGTTATCCAGAATACCTAGCTAAGGATTTGATAAAGGCGGTTACATTAAACAATAGGTTCCTAATGTAGACAACACAACCTTAAATTAGAGGAAGACGTTAAGAACTTTTCACAGCTAGAAAGAAAAAGTCAATACCTGGCTTCAAAGTTTCGTAAGAGACTGCCTTTCTCATTAGGGGTTAATGCAGCTCGTAACTTTAACTTGAAGTCAATGCTCATTTACCATTTTGAAAGTCCCAAGGCTATTAAAAATAATGCTGAGTCAACTGTGCCTGTGCACCCTGCGCCCACTCCACCCACTCCACCCACCACCCCCACCACACCCATCACACGGCCATTGTCATCAGAGCACTGGCATGCACAAAGCCAGCCATCTGATCCCTTTCAGTGCCCTGCCCCTGCACCAGGGTTGCTGGCATGAAATTACACATGGAAAACAATGAATCCTCTCGCAGTGCTGAGGAGCCACTGTTGCAAGCCCAGCATGAACAAGACAGAGGGTGCATGCAGCCCTGGGCCTATCAGCACCCTGCTCTTGTGCTAACACTGCCACCAGTGCAAATGCATACACAGTCACCAGTGGGCCCCACCCCAAGCCACACTGCTACCACTGCTGCTGCAATGCCCACACAGAGGCTTAGAACCCTGGAACCTGATAGCTTCCTGCCCTAGCTGGTAAGCAGGCAGCCTGCCATGCTGCTGCTGCTGCTGCTGCTGCTGGAATGTATGAATGAGGATGGATCTCACTGTCACTGCCCCTTGAAGTACTTTGACTGGCACCTCCCATCAGAGTGTTGTGAACAGCAGTCTGAGAGCACCTGGACTCCTCCAGGGCAGCAAGTTCAAGGATCAGAGGTCAAAGTTGGGAACCAATAACAGTCCCCCATATTAGAGTACACAGCTCAGGAGTACTGAGCTGAACCTTGGCCCCCTAAAATGTTAGAGTAATAAGACCAGCTGATTGAACCTACTTTATACACAATCAAACCCCAAGGTCATCTAATACGATAAAAGCAAAAAATAAAACTCATCCAAAGGACAGCAGCAGCATGGATCAAAAGAATATCAGTCCAGAAAGATGAGAAAGAACCAGCACAAGAACTCTGACAACTCAAAAAGCCAGAGTGTCTTTTTTTTATCCAAATGACCACATGAGTTGTCCAGCAAGAGTTCTTAACACAGTTGAGATGACTAAAATCACAGAAACAGAATTCAGAAAGTGGATAGGAATGAGGATTATCAAGATTCAAGAGAATGATGAAACCCAATCTAAAGAAGCTAAGAGTCACAGTAAATGATACAGGAGCTGACAGACAAAATAGCAGTATAGAAAAGTACATAACCAACCTGATAGAACTGAAAAACACTCTATAAGAATTTCATAGTGCAATAACAAGTATTAACAGAAAAATAGATGAAGTTCAGGGAAGAATCTCAGAGCTTGAGCTTGCTTTCTTAAATAAGACAGTTGACAAAAAAAAAAAAAAAAAAAGAACAGAAAGGAACAAACAAAACCTCCAGGAAATATGGGATTATATAAAGAGGCCAAATTTATGACTTATTGGCCTCCATGAAGGAGATGGTAAGAATGGAACCAACTTGAAAAGTATATATCAGAATATCATCCAGGAGAATTTTCCCAACCTAGCTGGAGAGGCCAACAATCAAATTCAGAAAATGCAGAGAACTCCCACAAAATACTTCACAAGAAGATTATCCCTAAGACACATAATTTTCAGATTCTCCAAGGTGAAAATGAAAGAAAACATGCTAAAGGCAGCTAGAGAGAAAGGACAGGTCACCTACAAAGGGAAGCCTATCAGACTAACAGCAGACTTCTCAGCAGAAACCCTACAAGCAAGAAGAGATTGGGGGCCTATATTCAACATTCTTTACAAAAACAAATTCCAACCCAGAATTTTATATCTGGCCAACCTAAGCTTCATAAGCAAAGGAGAAGTGCGATCCTTCTCAGACAAGCAAATGCTGAGGGAATGTGTCACCACCAGACTTGCCTTACAAGAGATCCTGAAGGAAGCACTGAATATGAAAAGAAAAGATTATTACTAGTCACTACAAAAGCACTCTTAAGTACACAGACCAGTGACACTATAAAGCAACCACACAAACAAGTCTGCATAATAAGCATCTAACAACAAAAAGACCAGAAAAAATCCTCACATATCAATACCAACCTTGAATATAAACAGGCTAAATGCCCTAGTTAAAAGGCAGAATGTCAAGCTGAATAAAGAAGCAGGACCTAACGTTATGCTATCTTCAAGACACCCATCTCACATGCAATGATACCCATAGACTAAAAATAAAGGGATGAAGAAAAATTTACCAACCAAATGCAAAACAGCAAAAAACAGAGGTTGTAATTTTAATTTCAGACAAAACAGAGTTTTTCAATCAACAAAGATTTAAAAAGACAAAAGAAGGGGATTACAGAATAGTAAAGAGTTCAATACAAAAAGAAGACATTGCTATCCTAAATATATGCACACCCAACACTAGAGCTCCCAGGTTCATAAAACAAGTTCTTAGAGACCTTCAAAGAGACATAGACTCCCACATCAGTAGTAGGAGACTTCAACAACCCACTGACAGTATTAGACAGATGATCAATGCATAAGATTAACAAAGATATTAAGGACCTGAACTCTACATTGCACCAAATGGATCTGATAGACATCTTCAGAACTCTCCACCTAAAAGCAACAGAATATACATTCTTTTCATTTGCACATGGCATGTACTCTAAAATCAACCAAATAATTAAATATTAAACAATCCTCAGCAAATGCAAAAGAAATAAAATCATACTAACCTCTCTCTCAGATCACAGTACAGTAAAAGTAGAATTCAAGACAAAAAAAATTCTCAAAGCCATAAAATTAATTAAACAATCTGCTCCTAAATAATGTCTTTTGGGTAAGAGATAATTTAATGCAGAAATCAAGAGTTTCTTTGAAACCAATGAGAATGAAGACAAAATATATCAGAATCTCTGAGACACAGTTTAGGCAATGTTAAGAGGAAAATTTATAGCAGTAAATACCCATATCAAAAACTTAGAAAGATCTCAAATTAACAACTTAAGATCACAACTGAAAGAATGAGAAAAACAAGAGCAAACCAACCCCAAACCTAGCAGAATACAAGAATAACCAACAACGTCATTGACTTTAAGGAGATTGAGAAGCACAAAATCAACCAAAAGATCAATGAACCCAGGAGCTGTTTTTTGAAAAAAAAAAAAAAAAAAAGTAGTAAGATACATACACAACTAGCTACACTAATAAAGAAGAAAGAGAGATGATCCAAACAAACGCAATCAGAAACAGCAAAAGGAATATTATCATTGTCCCCAGAGAAATACAATTAACTATCAGAGAATATTATGAACACCTCAATGCACACAAACTAGAAAATCCAAAAGAAATGGATAAATTCCTAGACACACACACCTTCCCAAGACAGAATCAGGAAGAAATTGAATCCTTGAACAGACCAACAATGAGTTCTGAAATTAAATCAGTAATGAACAGCCCATCAACCAAACAGCCCTATGTCTGATGGATTCACAACCAAATTCACAATCAAATCAAAGAGTTGATACCATTCCCACTAAAAGTACTCCAAAACATTGAGTAGGAGGAACTCCGCCCCAACATATTTTATGAGGCCAGCATCATCCTGTTACAAAAATCTGGCAGAGAAACAACAAGAAAAAGAAAACTTCAGGCTAATATTCTTGGTAAATATTGATGCGAAAATCCTCAAATACTAGCAAACAGAATCCAGTACCACATGAAAAAAGCTAATTCACCACAATCAAGTAGGCTTTATCCCTGGGATGCAAGATTGGTTCAACATTCACAAATCCATAAATATAATTCATCATATAAACAGAACTAGACAAAAACCACATGATTATCTCAATAGATTCAGGAAAGACTTTCAATGAAATTAAACACCCTTCATGTTAAAAACTCTCAGTAAACTAGGTATTGAAGGAACATACCTCAATATAATAAGAGTCATCTATGATGAACCTACAGCCAACATCATACTGAATAGGCAAAAGATGGAAGCATTCCCGTTGAAAACCAGTGCAAGACCAGGATACCCTCTCTTCACTTCTATTCAACATAGTATTGGAAGTTCTGTCCAGGGAAATCAGGCAAGTGAAATAAATAAAAGGAATTCAAATAGGAAGAGAGGAAGTCAAACTATCCCTGTTTGCAAATGACATGATTCCATAACTAGAAAGCCTTATAGTCTCAGCCAAAAAGCTCCTTCAGCTGATAAATGACTTCAGTAAAGTTTTAAGATACAAAATCAACGTACAAAAATTACTAGCATTCTATATGCCAACAACAGCCAAGATGAGAGCCAAAACAGGAATGCAATCTCATTCACAGTTGCCACAAAAAGAATTAATATGCCTAGGAATACCAGCTAACCAGGGAGGTGAATACTATCTACAATGAGAATTACAAAACAGTGCTCAAAAAAATCAGAGATGATACAATTCAAAAGACATTATTCAGGAGAAGATTGAAATGGCCATACTGCCCAAAGCAATTTACAAATCCAATGCTATTTCTATCAAACTACCAACAACATTTTCACAAAACTAGAAAAAAAATTAACTTATCTGAGACCAAAAAAAGAGCCCAAATAGCAAAGATAATCCTAAATAAAAGGAGCAAAGTGGAGGTATCACGCTACCAGACTTCAAACCATTCTCCTGCCTCAGTCTCTGGAGTATCTTGGACTACAGGCGCCCGCCATCATTTTTTGTTGTTGTTGTTTATTTGTTTTTGTTTTTGTTTTGTTTTGTTTTTTTGTATTTTTTGTATTTTTGCTAGAGACAAGATTTTTACTTGAGACCATGCTGGCCAGGCTGGTCTCAAACTCCTGATCTCAGGTGATCCACCCGCCTCAACCTCTCAAAATGCTGGGGTTACAGGTGTGAGCCACTGTGCCAGCCTTTTAACATTTTAAGTCAAAATGCAACCTATTCACTGCTTAAAATTCCTTTCAGTGTTAACATTTGGATCCACATGCAGAATGATCATGTAAATCAAGGTATTTACAGAGTTCTATGACTTCACTCTATGACTAAAACTATGTTTTCTTCTCAAGTAATAATAACACACATTTATTGAAAAATTAGAAGAGACGTGAACGGTGCTGTTTTATATGCATTATTCTCATGTAATCAGCAAATCAAGCCTTTGAGGAAGTTGCCTTATGATCCCCATTTATATAAGAATATCTTGAAGTGCCCATAGGCACACAGCTAGATAGAATGTAGCACCAAAAAAAAAAAAAATCCAGGTTTTAAAATTTCATACCTATACCCTTAATTATTAAGTAATAAAGTCCCCATTTAATAACATATTTTTATGGACAAGTCACAAATGTCTGCCTCATTTTATAAGTCATGACAAAGCCTAAAGTCAGATATCTGAAATATGTAACCACACGAGATCTTTCAACAAAGGCTCCATAAATGTGTGAATATAGTCTCAATCTTCAGTTATGAAAATAACCCTTGCTCATGTTTTTGTATTCCTCTTTTTAATGGGACCCCTGTCACAAGTTTCAGGTTTATGCCAGATGGTTGTAAATGAAAAAACAAATAAAAGGGGAAATAAAATATCCTTTTGCTTTTGCTCCCTGGCCACATATATCCAATAAAAACAGTAGAGAGCAGATTAGTTTTGATAATTAATTGACTTTTACCAAAGAGTATGTTACCTTAAGAAAAAATCTGACAAAAATGTTTTATGCGACAATAGGGAATGTGTGTCCTTTTAACAAAGTAAGAGAAAAGGAACTCTAAACAAAGGTAGAACTTATAATATATATTTCTAGAAATAAAGAGCTCAAATCAGTGAAGTTCTAAGTCTCTCATGGTACTGGAAGCTGGCTGGAAGTGGTGATAGTGAAAGAGAAATTTTACTGAACCATAAAAATATGTCAAATGATTGAGCTCTCTTTTCGAACCATTCTTCAGTCTTGTCAGACTACTTTCTTTTATTATATTTAAGAATTCAACAGTCAAAAAGAAGAATCTATTTCCAAAAAAGCCAGAGGAAAATGGAAGTGTCTTCATTCCTTTTGCAAATATTCTCCCTTTTTATGAGAAAAGAAAGCCATTGTGACAGAAAAAGTGAAGAATGTGCTCACTGAATCTCTTTTATTGTACAATACCATGTCTCTTCCTTTGTCTACCTTGTCATGTTTCATAGTCATTTCTTCACCTTTTATCATCAAGCTTTTTTTACCTTTTTCTAATCTTTCCCATTCTTCTTAACAGTACCTTTTCTTCATCTCCCTTCACAAAATACACCATATTTCATCTTCACACAATATATACTTTCTTTTTTCTTCACTGTGACATTAATTCCTTACTTCTAAATGGGGTAATAGGAAATTGAATCACTACCAATTTCCTTCTGGTCTAAGTGGAATAGCAAAAAATCAATAACCAGGATTAGGTCAACCAAAGGTCTTGTAGAACCCCATTAATCAGTGAAATAACATCTAGTTGTGTGTGTGTGTGTGAGTGTATGTGTGTGTGTGTGTGTGTAGATGTGGTACTTTTTCTCTGTATGTTTTCATGTATATATGCCTATGTGTGGTATAGATATGCTTGTGTATGTGTGCATATATGGTGTTTATGTGTACATGTTTCTGTGTGTGCTGTGGGTGTATGCTGGCAAAAATATCCAATGTGTAGGTAACTCATGTCAGATCTTGCAAAAAATGTTAAGTCTTAAATATATTTTAAATAGGTTTATGGTGAGTTCAGAAACTCTATTTGTCTTCATTTAAAGTCTGATGTGGAAAAAAGTCAAGAAAAATATACTTGCAAAAGTAATTCCCTAAGAAAGGAAGTAGAAGGAAGTTTATGCTGCTTGCATTTTATAATTTTAAAAGTAGTTGTACCAGTTAGATACATTAAAAATCCAAATATCTAGTGTCTTTCATTGTATACAGAAAGAGGTAACATCTGCTCACAAAGGTAAATAATTTGTTACAGAATCATTTTCTTCCAGTGTGCTCATTGTGATACCAATGAGGCTTCTACAAATCCAATCCAATTAATTCATTAATATAGTTACGGGGAAAATTTCCAGTGATAATAATGTCCTTATTGTTTTGACTTAAGTGAAGTTCCGTTATATTTTCTGAAGGGTTATTATAATCAGGAGTCAAATACTTGCCTAGTAAATTCATCCGGTGTACACAAGTAGCCATGGCTTCAGTGTAGGTCTTAAAAATATGTTTTAAATTTCATTTCTGTAGTATATTAATATGTAAGCAACAATACACTGAAAGTGCCATTTTGTGGACTAATGCTGAAAAGATGAAAATACCTATTCCAATAAATATTGCAATACAAATGAGTAAATAGTATTTTATTTGAAAACTGAAAGTAAATATCAAGCAAAATGTTGTTCTTAATACAAAATCCCTCATTAATATTTCTGGTCTCCAGTCTTATTTTCAACACGCTTAGTGAACCATATGTTCCTTCTAAGAGATAGTTTGGTAAATTTGTCTTTCTCAGGAAAAGCAAGCATGAGAGGAGTAAGATGAACCGGTGATGGTGTTTTCTGTTGTTATTAGTCTTGGTAGAAATCATGAAGAGCCTAATGTAGTTGAACTAAGTAAGCCATATGGAAACAGAAAGAAGTCATATTCCTTATTGGATTCCACATAAATAAATTCTACATGTAAAAAGAACTACAATAGAATCGTAAATGATTCCCTCTGTTAAAGAAATACTGACGGAAACATTTCAGAATAATGCAAATAAGATAAAGAAGAACATATAAAACTGAAACTTAATGGTAGAATAAGTTTTATCCTATTGAAGTGACTTTTAGGTAAAACTAAATGCTAGAATTTGTTTTTGTGTTTTAAGATTTTCATCAACCATCACAAATGAGTGAAACCAACATACTCAATCAGAAAATAAATTACACTGTTCTAACAACTATTTTTCCTAGATAACTTTGTATTAAATATAAAGCTGAAACAAATGTTGATATCAAATAATCCAGAAAGGTTTAAGAAAATTATTACTTTTAAAAAATAACCTGTGTTAGAAAGTTAACAGTATTACAGATTGCAAAATAGATAGGAAAGTGAAAAAAAAAAATACATAGATTCCCTGTGTCTATAATTGCTGAGAAATTATCTGAATGCAACAAATTCCATAATGTTTAAATGTCAACCTTAAAGTATTGGAAAAAACTTCTATTTGTGCTGGTTATGAAAATCAGCTAAATGAAACAAAAATCTTAGAATGAATATTGTTATAGTCCTGTAAAATGATCTCCATATAGAAAAACACTATCAATCGCCAGGCGCAGTGGCTCATGCCTGTAATCCCAGCACTTTGGGAGGCCGAAGTGGGTGGATCATGGGGTCAGGAGATTGAGACCATCCGGGCTAACACGGTGAAATCCTGTCTCTACTAAAAATACAAAAAATTAGCCGGGCGTGGTGGCAGGCACCTGTAGTCCCAGCTACTCAGCTACTCGGGAGGCTGAGGCAGGAGAATGGCGTGAACTCAAGAGGCGGAGCTTGCAGTGAGCAGAGATCGCCCCACTGCACTCCAGACTGGGCAACAGAGCGAGACTCCCTCTCAAAAAAAGGAGGAAAAAAAAAAAAAGAAAAAAAAAGAAAAACACTATCGATCAATGCATGATCTAGGAAATTATTTGGGTCCTATCTTCAAAATATGGAAGTCCATCTTCTCCTATTTTTCTCTTCTTTATCTTAGTGAATTTCAGCAAAATTACACTTTATAAATAGTTGTGTTGACATCCTTGAGGGCAATGAATCTGGAAAGAAACCATTAGGAGTCTTTTGAAATATTCAGTGGAGAGGAATAGTAATTCTAGAAATATTTTGAAGGTAGAATCAATATGGTTTGGTCAACAATGGAATGTGTAAAGGTAATTACAAGGAGCTTATTTCTCGTTTCACTACATTGAACAAAATTATAAAGGTATCATACATTTATTTTAAAACAAAAATAATTTTAAAAATTAGATAAGCCACTTATCTGTGTGTGAGGATGTGTGTGTGTGTGTGTGTATGTGTGATGAGATGTGACTCATGTTATCGGTGACATTATAATACACAGTCAATAAATTAATGTATAAGCTAATTTTTATAGTAATTAATTATACTATCCAAACAAGTTTTATATACTTGAAATTTTATTACAATGTATATATACCCTGTACATGCTTCTTTACCATTAATGTTTCTCCTATAACATTATTTAAATAGATATATATGTTGGTAAAATATTTGGATATAACATAAATTATTTAACCAATCCACTATTTTTAGAAGTGTAAATGGTTTGCAGCATTTTACTATTAGAAGCAATGCTGCAGTATACAATAATTTATGATACATTTTCAGAAATGAAATTAAAGGGTATGTTTTGTAAAACTTGATAAATATTCCTAAATGTTATAACCTGCTAAATAAATAAAATTCATATTAAAATTGTACATTTTTTCTTAGACGGCAACCCTGAAATCTGCATGTGGCAAAGTGTTCTCTCTCTGGATTCAACTCTAATTATTAATAATTTGATGTAGAGTTATATTTAAAGATTTTAAAATAATTACCTGACAAGGCAAAATTATTATCCATTGTTCTAATACTTGAATCCCTGTTTAAATTTCTCTAATCTTGTACTTAGTCACTTTTTATGTGAGCCGATATATTGGTACAAATTATATTACCTCCCAGGCACGCCACTTGAGAATGGAAAATTCTCTCACCAAATTCTTCTTTGCATTGATATTGTTCTTTGTCTAGTCCTTGTGTATTGCTCTGGGGGCAAGCAAAAAAAGTTTAGTTTATCTTCTTTTTAATATATACATATATTTAATAGCGTTTTGTTTCCACCTACTTACCACCTTCCTCCTCCTCCTCCTCCTCCTTCTCCTCCTCCTCTTCTTCTTCTTCTTCTTCTTCTTCTTCTTCTCCTTCCTCTTCTTCTTCTTCTTCTGGTTTTTTTTTTTTTTTTTTTTTTGTAAACTTCATATGACATGATTTGAACTTCTGCCAGAGACTAGCCACTTTTTCCTTTACCCCCTGCTTATTTTTTTATTATGGTACCTAGACCTAAAAGGAATCTCCCAGTTATCTTTTGAATAATAAAGAATAAAATTAAGCTTATCGTTGCTAATTGATTATCATGCAACATGTATTTACATTCCATTTATTGGCACGAACACCTATTAGATCAAATTAAGATTTATTTCAACTAAAATTCTTCCCTTTACCATGATATTTAAAAGCCTATATATTTCTATTTTTATTCTGTGCCTTTGTAGCTTCTCTCTATATCCCTCACGCACCATGTTTCTTTGAGGCATGAATTAAAACATCTGGCGAATAGGGATACAAAAGTGATTGTTCAATGCAGGATAGTCTAGCTTTTAAAACGTTATTTTTTGGCCACTTTATGAGATATGAAGCCACCATTTTTTGTGCTATTTCCCATAATTTGGAGAAAATGCTACATATCCAAATATTATGAATAAATATTAAATTATTTAATAGCCTAACTAATCATACGACTTTTAATATAGCAACAAATAATACATGAAAATGAAAAATTTTATCTGTAAATACACCTGGACATTTTTACTCTTGTAGAAAATTGTTGCTTGACTATGTTTCATACTGCCTCATTTTCATTTTCAGATTTGAAATTTTTTCAGCTTATTTATTTATTCAATAACTATTTACCTCAGTAAAACAACTTTGTGACAGCAGTTTTCCAGGTACTGAGAATAAATCTGTAAATAAAACAACTCAATATTCCTATGCACATGGAGTGTACAAACTAGTAAGGAGAAACAGGCAATAAATAAACAATTTAAATCTATAGCCTGTCATATGATGATAAAGATTATGGAAAAATTCTAGCAGGGAAGAACATTAAAGAGGGCAAAGGTCAGGGTACCATTGTTAATAGGATGCTCAAACAAGATCTCACTAACAAAGTGCCATTTGTGTGAAAATCTGAAGGAGAGATAAAATAAATGAATCATGCAGAGATTTGGCTAAAGAGTATTTGAGATTTAGAAAATGAGCCAGACAGAATCCATGAGACAGGCACATGCCTGGCAAGGAAGCCAGTATGATTTGGGAGGGAATAGGATGTGAGGTTAGAGGAAAAAGAGAGGGCCAAAGAATGAAAATTCTTGTAGGTGACTTCTTGTAAATTCCTTGGCTTTTATTCTCGCAAAGATGGGAAACTATGAGGAGTTTGAGAAGAATGAGAGTATTTGTCTTATATTTTTAAAGGATCACTCTGACAGTGTTCGCTTGAGAATAGACTCTTGTGGGCTAAGAGTAGAAGCTGACACAGTGATAAAGTCTGGTGCTTTATTTTTGCAGCTTATATATGCTGGAATTTTATCTTGCCAAGTATTGCCTTATGTTGCTACTTATTTACAGCTGCATAAAATCCTTTTCCACAATGGCATCACCTGATGTTCTGTGGTTTTCTTCTATATTACAACGGATAAAAGATATGGCCCCCTTGAGGAAAGATAAATGACAAAGGTGAATGGCAAGGTAATTACAGAAAGGTTCTCTCTATGTTTTATAAGCTTTAATTAAGTCCTACAATATCCTTCTCTAATGCACAAATACTGTGAAACCAATTTTATAGAGGGTGAAATTGAGGCAAGCTGAAAAGTAACCAATCAAAAAAGTTCCAAGACCGGAATTGTTTTTCTCTATGGAAAATATGTGCATCCTTTTTTTTTTTATGGATGAAAACCTTGTTTCTATCTCCATCAGTTTTTCTTACTATTTTCTTGATGCTCTGCTTTTGGCTGACAGACTTTCTTTTCCAGGAGATAATTAGGAAGTAGAGTCATGTGAGGAGCTGAACTGAGCTCTAGTGGTCATAACATGGTAGGTAAACTGTTGGAGATTAATTGCTTGCTGACACTGTCACTGCTGAGCACTCAGAATGTTTTAGCTTTACTGGTTTCATTAAATGTGCAGTAAGAAAATTGTTTGGGCTGTTGAAAAATTATTCATGTAGCTGAAGGAAGAGTAAGGATGTGAAGAAGCAAAGTTAGTGGCAAATCCCAGATATTTTAAGGTGTTTCATCGTGAGAGGCAGTTTAAATATTATAAAAGACATGTAAAGAATACTGACTATTGAATTTTTCCTGATTTTGATTCATTTTATAAAAAATATTTTGAGGAACATGTCTTTTTTGTTGAGATCTGTGTTGTGCACATGGGAGATAAGAACGTAAACTAAGGCCATAGTTCAGAGCAGAAGCAAAGAAGTCAGCCACCTTGTATTTAAATGTAGCTTCTGCCACTCAATGTTTGTAATACCTTGTAAACACTACTAGACCTCTTTGTGTCTCATCTCTTCATCTATGAAATGGTAATAATTATAACATCTTACTGAGTTTTGTAAGACAGAAATAGATAATATATATTCTTAGAATAAATATAATAAGAGCTCAATAAGTGTTATATGATTGGTATTATTGTCATATTCATATAAGGCATGTCCCTGCCTCAAGAAGTTCGTATTCTATCCTGAACTATAAAAATAAGGCCTTTCAAAGAAAATGTGACGTATGTGATAAAGCAGGTGGTTCTACAGAAGTTCAAAGTAGGAAAGGATGAGTAATCTGGTACAATGGCCAGAGAATGATGTAGTAGGTTTTAATTGTGAGCCAAGCCTTGAAAAAAATGTATTAGAACTATGGTTCCAACAGATACAGTTCAAGGAGAATGGCAGCTCAGAGAACAGAAGGAACCTGTGTAAAATTGAAAAAGCTGCAGTGAGTTTTCATATTTTATAAGAGAGAGGTAAAATACGATCCTATGTTAAGGTATGACTCGACTATGGAGAACACAAAAGGCCACATAGGTGACTTAGAACATTGGAAGCTTTTGAGGATATCTCACTTTATTTAAGAAGTGCTTACAAAATAAAATGGCGGCAGAGGCCAGGAGAGATGCCTAGTTGCAGTCTGAGTGAGCCAGTATGGGGTTGATTTAATAAAAACCTTCCAATTGTGAGCAGCCAAAACTACAATGAAGGCAGTTGGACAAAAAAAAAATTGTTTAAGTTTTCCTAAAAAATTACTAAAGACTATAATAACAGATTAGATATAGGGGAAGACACCGAGGAAGCCTGGGATGAGTGACAGTGGCTCCAAAATTTTAGATAAACTGGAAAATGTTGACAGAGACTCGGAAAATATCAGGAGTCACTGGAAGAAGGGGGTGAGTTGGACAGATAGGTCAGTTAAAATTTGGAAATGTTAAGATTACTATGACATTGGAGATTCAAGTGGAAATTGCCATCCATTGGACTGGAGTTCAAGAAAAGTAAGATAGATATAAAAAAAATATGAAAAAGATATAGAGTTTCTATCATGTATTCAAACTAAAATAGTTTCAACATGTTTCCAGTAGATTTTTTTATTATAACATTCAGAAAAGGATGGAAAAACCAGTTAAGTCTAATTACAACCTATGAACACAGGGGAAAAAAAATTCATTGTCACATTAAGCAAGAAGTCAAAAAATAACAAATACTTAACCGAAAGTTCTCTACTGTAAACCCACTTTTCTTCTTTCTCAACCTAACATCTATGTATAAACTAAATCAAGCAGCTGAATGGGAGGATCTTTTGAGCCCAGGAGTTCCAGGCTGCAGTGAGCTATAATCGTTATAATCATGTCACTGCACTCCAGCCTGGACAACAGACAAAGACCCATCCCTTAAAAAAAAAAAAAAAAAAAAAGTATAGAACTTTTATTTTTGATTCAGAACCAACCATTCTTTCATCTCTTAAGAACTTAAATTCTATTAAGTAGCTGGGACTGGAAGAATAAATTGCATAAATCTATTTGGAGAAGTAACATGGAAAATTACAGTGTCACAGCCATTATTTCCTTATATTTTATTGGTTGTGATCTCCACAGAGGATTTAAATAATTGAATTTGTTACTTTTTTAAAATTTTTATTTATTTATTTTGAGATGGAGCCTTGCCTTGTTGCCTAGGCCTGAATGCAATGGCGCGATCTTGGCTCACTGCAACCTCCACCTCCCGGGTTCAAGCGATTTTCCTGCCTCAGTCTCCCAGCTAGCTGGGATTACAGGTACTGGCCACCATGACCAGCTAATTTTTGTCTTTTTTGTAGCGGCGGGGTTTCACCCTGTTGGCCATGCTGGTCTCAAACTCCTGACCTCAGATGACCCACCCACCTCGGCTTCCCAAAGTGCTGGGATTACAGGCATGAGCCACCATGCCCAGCCGAATTTGTTACATTTTAAGACAGTAGTTCTGCTCTATGGGACTTTGAAGCAGAGGTGCAGGTGAATGGAGGAGATACAGTGCTTTACACTAAATGGATCCAGCCAGCTATGGTTTCCCAGCTCTTGAGCCTGCGCTTTATAGTTTCCTTTAAAACGGTTATATCTGCTCTGGGAAGGTAATGCCAATAATCAAGTTTATTAGATGTGTACATAAATAAAGTTAATAGTCCTTGAGAGGTGTCTTGAGGGCCCTTCAATGAGGAAAGGACATGAGATTTCAAGGCATGGGCTTCATAAAATCTCTTTTGGTTACTCAGATACATCCTGTAGTTTCTTTTTGTTTCAGGGTGAATTTGAGGGTACTTAGACAATTAGAGTGTTACTGTGAATACATCCCTAAATTTACTGTTTATTATCATGTAATATACCTTATTAAAATCTCCTTGCAAATTTTCAAATTATTTCTAATGCACATAGAGAATATGGCAGATTTTTAAATATTTGGGATACCAAATTGATTAAGAATATTAAATTCAATATTGAGAAATAATATGAATTAAAATATGTAAAATTTAAAGACTGTTTCAAACATGCCCTCAAGTATTAAAATTTTCCTAAATTTTATGTGAATCCCATTTTTAAAGTTGAGAATGAAGGAATTCTATTTTATGCTGATAAAAATCGATTGGAGTTCTCATACAAAGGTAGTCCCTCCCTTCACAAATTTAGTTGGGAAATTTCAAACACCATTCTGTGAGGATGCCAGGAATTATTAACTTCAAACTTTTCAGTCCCATTCCACACACATATCTTCACACAAAAAACTAAAGCACACAGTTACAGCAGATGTCACATAGCTAACAGTTGTGATCCTGGGATGTAAAATGTGACTTATATTAAAGGCTCTTTAAATATGCCCTTTGATTTTGTCATCATTTGAAATTTTTTACTGGTTAACTTTTTCCAAAGTGGCAGGTTCTTTCTATGGGTTTACTGTGAACTCTCTCCATGATTCTCCATCCACCTCTTTACTCTCTTCTCTCCTCACTCCTGTATATTTTTATTGATTACTCATATAGAGAATTTAGCTATCTCTTTGTGTTTTGATCATCCTCAATAGTACTTACAAATTTATTTCCAATTATAAAATGATTTCCTGCCTATGATGAATTCTAGCATTATGTATTAAAATAGCAATTCATATTTTTCTTTTCCCTACAAAATGTTTAAGTATAATGTCATTCACATGACTTTATTAGGAATCTGGCTAAATATATTGCTTTACATTAGTGCAGTACAGCTCTGGACAAACTGTTTTTTCTCTTTTTAACTTCCTGGAATTTGGGGAAATATGGTTGCTCACACAATGAGTCTTGTCTTTTGTTTTCTAAGTGTCCAATATGCTAAAAAAGGCACTGAAATCATTTAATGTAATATTTAAGCCCATTTATACTGACATTGCCTTAATGAATATGAAAATTGTTTGCATTTCAGCTGAATATCCTCACAGTTTTAATCTACAAATTCTAAGACCTGTATAGTATTAAAATTTTCCCATGTGATGAAGTAAGAAAAATAGCTATAAGTGGGAATTATAAAATGCAAGTATGTGATACTGTCTTGGTCCATTTGTGTTGTTGTAAATGAACACTTGAGGATGGGTAATTTATAAAGAAAATATATTTATTTGATTCACAGTCCTGCAGGCTGTAAAAGAAAAATGGCACTAACATCTGCTTCCAGTGAGGGCTTCAGACTGCTCTCACTCATGCTGGAAGGCCAAGAGGAACCAGCATGTGCAGAGATCACAAGAGAAAAGCAGAGAGATGGGGAGAAAAGTGCTAGACTCTTTTAAACAACCAGCTCTCACAGGAACTAGCTGAGCTAACATTCACTCAACACTCCACCTCCCAGAAAATATATGAATCTATTCATGAGGGATCCACTCTGATAACCCAACCTCCTACTAGGCCCCATTCCCAACACCAGGGATCAAATTTTCAACATGAGGCTTGTAAAGTCAAATGTCCAAACCATAGCAGATACTTACACAAATCTATAAATTACTTGTGTGAAAGAGATTTTAGATTTTTAGCTCAAAAAATGAATATATAGATTTTTTTTTCAATGGATACTAGTAATTGAGTTTCTACCCTGAGATAAAAAAGGGAACAGTTTGTTATACCAGAATATTTCAAAGTAAATAGCACAGAAATATATGTGATTGTTTCTAGATGCTAAGTAGTAAGTACTTTTGATCAAGAAATGAAAAACCAAGTGGCAAAAAACACCCTACAAGGGATTATGAGAAACCAGACCAATACAAGAAATTGAGAAAAATCTGAATCTATGTTTAATATTTCATATATATGTTTTTAAATTAATGAATAATATTTCCACATTGTATGGGGTACATGAAATATTTTGTTAATTGCATAGAATGTTCAATAATCATCAGGATATTTTGGTTATTTATCACCTCAAGTGTTTATCATTTCTGTGTTGAGAACATTTCAAGTTCTCTCTCCTAGCTCTTTTGAAACAAACAAAGCATTATTATTATTATTATTATTATTTTTTTTTTTTTTTTTTTTGAAACGGAGTCTCGCTCTGTCTCCCAGGCTGGAGTGCAGTGGCGTGATCTCGGCTCACTGCAAGCTCCGCCTCCCGGGTTCACGCCATTCTCCCGCCTCAGCCTCCCAAGTAGCTGGGACTACAGGCGCCCGCCACCACGCCCGGCTAGTTTTTTTTTGTATTTTTAGTAGAGACGGGGTTTCACCATGTTAGCCAGGATAGTCTCGATCTCCTGACCTCGTGATCCACCCGCCTCGGCCTCCCAAAGTGCTGGGATTACAGGCTTGAGCCACCGCGCCCGGCCAGCATTATTATTAACTATAGCCACCATACTCTGACATCAAACATTAGAACTTATGTCTTCTATTTAACTATATGTTTGTACTCATTAACCAAGGAGGAGCTGGAGAGACAAGTGGTGGATCTGATAAAGAGCCAGGCGCTGCCGGCTGCGGAGCTTGCAGAGTACACCACGAAGATCGCACTCCTGGAAGAGGCACAGAGGCGCAAGGAGCACGGCGGCGCAAGGAGGTGAAGTTGAAGAGTGGCAGCAGAGAGCCAGAGAAGCCCAGGATGACCTGGTGAAGACCAAGGAGGAGCTGCACCTGGTGATGACTGCACCCCCGCCCCCACCGCCCCTTGTATAGAAGACGGTGAGCTACCATGTCCAAGACAGCTTGCAGGACGAGGGCTCGGAGCCCACGGACTACACAGAGCGGAGCTGTCTAGCGAGGGCATCCGGGATCACCGAAACGAGGAGAAACACATCACCGAAGCGGAGAACGAGCGCGTGCAGCGGCCTCTGCTGACGTTGAGCGGCGAGCTGTCCCAGGCCCAAGATGAGAATAAGAGGACTCATAATTACATCATCCACAATGAGAACATGAGGCAAGGTCGGGACAAGTACAAGACGTTGCGGCAGATCCGGCAGGGCAACACCAGGCAGTGTATTGATCAGTTCGAGGCCATGTAATGGCCAGGCCAGGACCGAGGGCAGAGACGCTCTGGGGCGGACGCTGCCGCCCTCACCCCCAGCCTCCTCACGCTTCTGTCTTTAGTGCTCCAATTCTAGGAACCTCCTCATCAGATCTCAGTTCCTTTTAAAAGCAGTTACCCAAGAGAAACGTCCTGGTCTGAGAAGCAGTGCAGGCGCCCTGGTTTGTTTTCCCTGATTGTATCATGGTGCCAAGCAGGCCAGATTCTGGCTATTATTCTCCAATCACCTCCTGTGTTGTGCTGGGAGCAGGACTGATTGAATTAAGGAAAACGCCTGTAAAGTCTGAGTAACAAACTTCATGCTGGCCAGTGTGATACAAGATTCAATATCATTAAAGGAAACCATGTCGTGGCTTACACCTGTGCCATACTTTTTCTGTATTTGAAATAAACTCAAATTGATTGATTTTTTTTGTTTTTAATTTATATGAAGTATCCATCTTTGTATATTTACGTGCTTTTAGGGGTAAAACTTTTGGAAATTGAGTCTGACGCACTCTTGAACACACACAATGATTCTTTCCTCCTGTCATTCCACGCAGCTGACAGAGATCGCAGTGGTCACCAGCGTAAGCGGCGTAGGACACTCGGATAAATTTGAAAAAAAAAAATATATATATATATATATATATTGTTTTTGCTTAACAGTTAGAAGAATACATTGTTGGACTTATACACCTAATTAATGAACAGCTATATAGTATTTATATACAAGTGATAATGCAGATTTGTAAAACATTAATTTTAAACAGGAAAAGTTTTGCTCTGTATATTTTGTTACCTTCACAAAATAAAAGAATTACATGTTAAAAACCAAAAAAAGGAAAAGATGTCAAAATGACAGAAGTTTTTACCTATCTATAACAAACTTGAACGTAAACAATTTAAATTTCACAATTAAAAATTATTGACTGGCTGAATGGATTAAGGAAAAAAAAAAAAACAAGACCCAATTACATGCTGCCCACAGAACTTCTTTCCACCTGTGAAGACACACATCGACTAAAAGTGGAGAAAAAAAAAAAATCCACAAAAACGGAAATGAAAAGCATCTGAGAATAGCTATACTTAGATATAACAAAATTTAAACCTAAAAGTACAAAAGACAAAGAATGTCATTATATAGATTTAAAAAGTCAATTCAGCAAGATAATATAATAATGGTAAATATATATGCACTTAAAACTAGAGCACCCAGGTATATAAGCATGTATTGTTAAAGCTAAAGAGAGAAATCATCTCTAACACAATAATAGTTGTGGACTACAACATCCTGTTTTTAGCATTAGACAAACAATGTAAACAGAAAATCAACAAAGAATTATTGGACCTAATCTACATTTTAGGCCAAATGGACCTAAAATATATTAACACAACATTTCATCCAACAGCTCCAGAATACGCCTTCTTCTCGAAAGCACATGGAACATTCTCCAGGATAGATCATATATTAGGCCATGAAAAAAGTCTCAACAATTTTTTAAAATAGAAATTACATCAAATATATTGTCAGACCACATAGACTAGAACTAGAAATCATAAGTAGACAATTTTAGGAACTGTACAAATACGTGGAAATTAAACAATATGCTCCTGAATGACCAATGGGTCAAGGAAGAAATTAAGAAATAAATTTTATCGGGCATGGTGGTGTGCAACTGTAACACCAGCTACTCCAGAGGTTGAGGCAGGAGAATCACTTCAACCTGGGTGGCAGAGGTTGCAGTGAGCTGAGATCACGCGCCACTGCACACTCCAGCTTGGGCTAAGGAGCAAGACTCCACCTCAAAACAAAAAAAGAAATTTTAAAAATTCTTTTTTTTTTTTTTTTTTTTTTTTGAGACGGAGTCTGGCTGTGTCGCCCAGGCTGGAGTGCAGTGGCCAGATCTCAGCTCACTGCAAGCTCCGCCTCCCGGGTTCACGCCATTCTCCTGCCTCAGCCTCCCGAGTAGTTGGGACTACAGGCGCCCGCCACCGCGCCCGGCTAGTTTTCTGTATTTTTTAGTAGAGACGGGGTTTCACCGTGTTAGCCAGGATGGTCTCGATCTCCTGACCTCGTGATCCGCCCGTCTCGGCCTCCCAAAGTGCTGGGATTACAGGCTTGAGCCACCGCGCCCAGCCAAAAATTCTTGAAAAAAAATGAAAAGGAAACACAAAATACCCAAACCTATAAGATATAGGAAACGTAGTGCTGAGGGAATTTTATAGCAATATTGGCCTATGTTAACAGAAAGATTTCGATTAAATTATCTAACAATGCACCTCAAGATACAATAAAAGAAAGAATAATCCAATCCCAAGTTTACAATATAAAAAGAAATATAAAGACTTAGAGCAGAACTAAGTGAAGTGGAGACTATAAAATAGTACAAAGAATCAATAAAATAATTTTTGAAAAGATGAACAAAATTGACAAATTACTACTAAAACCACAAAGAAAAAAGAGAGAAGACTCAAATAAATAAAATTAGAAATTAAAAAAGGAGACATCATTACTGATCATACAGAAATAAAAAGGATTATTAGAAACTATTATGAATAATCATATATTAACAAATTCAAAAACCTAGAGGAAATGGAAAAACTCCGAGACACATATAACCTACCAGGATTGAACTAGGAAGAAACATAAAATAAACAGACTAATAATGAGTAACAAGATTGAATCAGTAATAAAAGATTAACAGAGAAAAGCCCAGGACTGAATAGCTTTAATGCTGAATCCCACCAAAACTTTAAAGAACTAACACCAATATTTCTTAAACTCTTCCAGAAAATTGAATCGGAAGGAATTCTGCATAACTTATTTCCCTTGACAGCATTATCCTGATACCAAAACCAGGTAAGGACACAACAAAAATAGCAAACTACAGGCCAACATTTCTGACAAACATAGATGCAAAAATCCTCAATGAAATAATAGGAAACTAAGTCTAACAACATACCAAAAATTTTATACATCATGGTGAACTGCTGTTTATCCCAGGGCTGCAAAAATGGTTTTAACATATGCAAATCAAGAAATGTGCACATCATATGAACAGAATGACAGACAAAAGCCATAGGTTTATCTCAATAGATGTAAAAAAAGAAAAGCACTTGAGAAAATTCAATGCACCTTTATGATAAACACTCTCAACAAATTAGTCCTATTTTTAGTTTTTTGACAAATCTCCATGTTGTTTTTCATAATAGGTGTACTAATTTATATTCCCACTAACAGGGTATAAGAGCTCCCTTTTCTTCACATCCTTGCCAGCATTTGTAATTTTTTGTCTTTTTGATAATAGCCATGTTAATGGGTGAGATGATATCTCATTGTGGTTTTTATTTCCATTTCCCTAATGATTAATTATGTTGAGCATTTTTGTATACCTATTGGCCACTTGTTTTTATTTTTTTGAGAAAATTATTTCTCATTTTTTAATGTGCACGTGTTGGTATTAACCACATAATTACTGCATGAGATTATGACTAATTTGACAGTTTCCGCATTCACCTGCATAATCCCATTCTCAATTCTTTCAGATAACATAGGTTAATAAATTAGTGGGTATCCTTCCTTAATCTACCCCCATGTTCATACTATATGGAGAAAATGTAGATATAGACTTATTATACACATGTATACTGTAATAGGTTTTGTCATAATTGTTCTTTTCAAACCAGAGTTATATTTTACACACGGTTTTGCATTTTGCTTTTCTTTGTAAGATTTTGCAAAATCTGACCTACCCCCACGCCCAGTCTGTTTACTTGTTGAGTCCTAATTCATTCTTGTTAATAGTTATATATTATTCCATGGTGGATATGTAATATCCAATGTATTTAATTACTTCTCATCACTAATCATCCAGTTTATTTCAGTTATTTTGCCATAATAGGCAAAAATCCTTGAATATATAACCATTTCAGCTGGGGCATGTATTTCTAAAGGATAGGTTTCCATGAGTGAGATTTTTGAGTTAAAGAAATAAGCATTTTTTTTTTAAAGTTTTGCAAGAATACTTTCATAAAGAAGTATAAAATTGTAGTTTCTATTAAGGGTATATGATAGTGCATTTTCCTCTACATTATTAGCTACATTCATTTTAAACTTTTTTTTCTAAGCTAGAAGATATAAATAAATATCTTATTATTAATTTCAATTCCATCTTTTAAAATTCTAATGATTTTATGCATCTATTTATATTTCTTTACCAGTTGCTCCTCTGTGATTTGCCCATCTTTGCACTAGTTTGTATATCTATGTACAGATTATAGAGTATCACTTTTATTATAAATAGAGCACCCTTATTTGATATTGTCATTGCGCGTTTTTAAATATCTAGCCTTTTTACTCACTACGTATGGTGTGTTTTGCCACACAAAGGCTTTTCGTGTCTACATGGTGAAATGTTCATTATTCTTTTATGAATTATGTGCAGTTAGCATTCCCTACCGTGGAGTATGCCTCACTGATTTTTATTTCCTGTTTTGATGTTTCTGGAACTGATTTTGTAACTGGCTTAAATGCTGCTCCAATTTTATTGTATTTCAGATGGATAACCTATATTATTTTATTTCTAAATAAACTATTCTTTGCCATATATTAGAAATTATATAATATACATTTATATATAATATAAATGTATATTTTATATATATAATATACATTTATGTATATTAGAATCTTATTTTAGGGGATCTATTTCTGTATTGTATAGTCAGTTCCACAGGTCACTAGCTTTTCAGATCTGTGTTCTGATAGCTGAAAAGGACACTAACCATTCATCATTCTATTTCTTCACGTATTTCTTTCTATTTGCCAGCATTTATCCTTCCATATAACTTTAAAGAGAAATGAATACTGTTTTTAAAAGAGTGAACTTTGATTAGAATTTTTTTTTTTTTTTTTTTTTTTGAGACGGAGTCTCGCTCTGTCGCCCAGCCTGGAGTGCAGTGGCCGGATCTCGGCTCACTGCAAGCTCCGCCTCCCGGGTTTACGCCATTCTCCTGCCTCAGCCTCCCGAGTAGCTGGGACTACAGACGCTCGCCACCTCGCCCGGCTATTTTTTTGTATTTTTTTTACTAGAGACGGGGTTTCACCGGGTTAGCCAGGATGGTCTCGATCTCCTGACCTCGTGATCCGCCCGTCTCGGCCTCCCAAAGTGCTGGGATTACAGGCTTGAGCCACCGCGCCTGGCCTAGAATTGTTTTAAATTTATACAGTATATTCAAATTTAGTTGAATCACTAGAGCATTACTATTTTCTCAAGAAAATGGCAAAGAAAATGGCAAACCAAGGATGTGCTTTTCACTTGTTATGATTAGTTTTCCATCAGTTAGTAGAAATTCTGGCTATATTTTTATTGATCCTTGGTCAATATTAAATTTAATCTTTAAAGGTTACAAATTTTTCACCATCTTAAAAATATTATCTTCCATTTTAATTTTTTGGTATTCAATTTAGTTTAAAGTTATTATTTTTCTGTGTTTAGCTTGTATGAATCTGCTTTACTAAATTTTTTTTATTAATTCAGTCTAGTTGGGCTTCTTTTTCTAACTAGAACCCCCTCTTTGTTTTTCTACATTAAATGGCTTTAGAGTTGATTCCATGTAGCCATTTTAAAATGGCTATCCAATTAAATAACTCACGTTTATAAAAAAGTCCAACTTTTCTACTTACTTATAATGCCTGCCTTGATTTTATATATTACATTTCTAAAATGACTTGGATTTATTTGTAGGCATCCTATCGTGTTCCATTGGTTTGTCTCTTCTTCCAGTAAAACTACACTATTTTAATTTAAAAAAATGTAGTATATAATTCTGTTAGGACTAACTCTCCCACATTATACTTTTTTCAGTAATTTTTATCAAGATCATGTTAAATTTGTAAATTAACTTAGAGGAAATTGACACATTAACAGTGTTGAATACTTCTATCCATGAATATTTGTTCAGTTCTATTTCAATGTCTTTCTAAAGTGTTTTACATATTGCTTAGATAGGTCATACACATTCTTAGGTTTATGACTCTCATTCTCATATATATATATGGTTCTATAGGCTATAAAAATGAAGTCATTTATTTTGTCATTTATTAGTTATATATATATAGTTAGCATATATAGTTACATATAGTTTTATACATTTAGTTAGCATTATATGATATACAAAATTCATTGTTATACTTTGTATATTAATTTTATATCCTGCTATTTGCTTAAGCTATTTTACTTTTAAATAGTTTTTAAAAAATTATTTGTTACATGTTTATATAATTATATTAAACTGAAAAAATAATGCTTATACTTCCTTTCTAATCCTTGTTCTTGAAATACATTTCTCATGCTTATTTTGGTTGCTTTTTATCCCTAACATATATTATTATATAGTTGTGGCAATAGTGGACATCTTTAACTTGTTTCTGACTACAGCAGGAAATATACCTGTCTTTACTCCAAGTACATTGATGACTTTCATTATATATTTTTGATATTTAAGAAATATATTGCTGGGTATGGTAGCGCACCTTTAATCCCAACACTGGGAGGCTGAGACGGGAGGATCCCTTGAGCACAGGAGGCTGAGGCTGCATCAGTGAACCACGTTAGTGCCACTGCTATACAGCCTAGGTGACAGAGTAAGAAAGACCCTTTCTCAAAAAAAAATTATTAAATCCAGTATTTTAGGGTTTTTAAAAAATAATTGATGTTGAATTATCTTCAGTGTTTTTTCAACATCTCTAAACATATTTAAAATTTTCTCCTTAGATAAATTAATACAACTCACATTGACAAATTTCTCTATGTTAAGTCAGAATTGTTTTTCTGAATGAATTTCGCAGGCTCATGATGAATTGTTTTAAAAAGTATATATTTAATTATTTATTAATAGTTTGAGATTGTTCAATGATATTCACATAAGATAGTTTGTTAAAAAACATTTATTACATTTTTGCCTTAACTTTATCCTTGATTCACAAAAAATAATTCAATGTATTACCTACTTTTTATGCTCTGCATTTTTTAAGAACATTTAGTCTAGTTGAGCTTCTTTAAAATTTTGGTCAAATTTAACTCTACCAAGGCCTAATGCTTTGTTTTATAGAAACTTATGTAAAACTCTGCTTTTATGACAATTTTCTGTTTTGAGTTTCTATCCTTAGTAGGTCACCTTGGTGAAATTATATTTTCCTAGAAAACTTTACGTGTCATCTAAGTTTTCAACTGTGTTTGCTTAGCAATGTGCAATGAATACTCTTACTAGTTTTTCAAAATTTAATCCACTTGAAGGGTTATTTCTTCCTTTCCGTTTTTATTTCCAGATATCTGTTCTTTCTCTTCCTTCTCTTTAATTAAGTTGAAATAGTTTGTCTTTTTGGTTGATGTCTGTGAACCGTATTTAACTCACATATTAGTTTTACATGTTTATTTGTTTTCTAACACAATAATTTTTTTTTTATTTTTACTTTATGAATTCCTTACTTTGACTATCCCACTTCCAAGAGAAGAACGTCTTTTCTTTCTTTTTTACAATATTTTATTAATTTCTCATTTTGTTGCTGTCATGGGGCAGATAATCATAGATACATATTGCTAGTAACTCACAAATGCACATATAAGGTAGGGTTTACTTGGGGGAAGCATACCAGCAGAGAAGTAGCAGACCACACACAGTTCTGTGAACCTGACATTTCACAGTATAGGCTGAGCATAACTGTGCTGAATGCACTTGGAACAAGGTTCCAACTGCCTGGACATCTAATTGAGAGGCCTCCAAGGTCAACTATGAGCTCCACTCCAACAAAATGCTTGTGGAGTTTCCTAAAAGGCATTGGGGAATACTTAGCTTCTCTAAGTAACAAAGGACAGATAAAGGAATCTCCAGGCCCAGAAGTGATATTAGCAATTCTGCAAGTCAAGAGCCAAAGTCTTCACACCAAGACCCCAGGGCAGGGGGAACAGCCTTGCATGCCAGCCAGACTGACATTAGCCAAAAAGATTGCCTCTGCATAAATATCCTCAGGGCAACTGAAACTGAGCCAACTCTTTTCTGAGCCTCTAAAAGGAGAAAGGAAATCAGCCTCTGATGCTATTCAGATATATATCACAGCGGTTGCACCATGGTCAGAGAAAACTGTTTCTAATATTCATAATGTTGCAATTTATTCAAGTTTTCTTTGTCTTCTACCATGTGGTCAGATTTCATGCCCTTGTAAAGAAGGTTCTCATATTGGAATATGGAGTTTGGTATACCCTAATTGTTTATGTCTAGTGTGAGAAAAGTACATTAAAATCTGTTTTTGTTCTCTTTGTTTTTCTTTTTGTCCATGTCTATTTTACCTTTCATTACTTAGTGGGTTTTTAAATAACAGATGTTACTAGTTTATTTAGTGCACTGATATTAATAATTGTCACATTCCATTAGGAATTATAACTTTTAGTATTAAAACAATTTTTTGTCTTATGTAATGCATTTGTCCTATTTCAGATTTTTACAATTTTGTTTGAAGTGTTTTACTCAATCACTAAGATAGGGTTCCCTACAAGCAGTGGTGATGGACTAGAGTATCTTTTTTTAAGTTTCTGGGTTTTACATTTTGTATGACATTGTTACAGTGAAGAACTCAAACCATGATATCTTTTTGTGACCTCTTTTTTGTCTCCCAGAGATTCAGAAATGTGTTTTCTAACCTCCCGCTCTATGTTTCCTCAAGCCATGTAGTCCTTGTTTTTGAAAACAATTTTCCTACTTTTAGATGTTTATTTGGCTGTACAGTAATATCTGGATTTTCACTCTCCTAGGTATTTTGTATCTTGAAATCTGAACCTATTCTCTTTCTTATCCATAGTGGTTTTGCTTTGCTCAACTTGATACCTTTTCCTATGTCTCCTCTAAATTAAACTCAGTCCTTATGGGAGGGAAAATTTTTGGATGTTTCTGAAAACCACAGCAGTATTTGATCTTCTATTGTTAAATATTTGTGGCTATTTTGTTTCTTTGTCTCTGCCTTTACTTACAACATGGGGCTCATGAAGAAGTATCCCAGATATTTCTGATGTCCTGGGACTCACTCAATCAAGTTTCTTCTTAGAGTTTTGTTGTTGTTGTTTTCCATTTGGGGTTTTAATTTATTTTAATTAATTATTTATTTTGCCATATTAAGGTTCCAGAACTCACAGGGTCAGTTTCCCTTTTATTCCTACTACACATGCCAACAAACTGCTAATTTTCCACTGCTCCTGCTGTTGGTGGTTCGGTCATACAACCCCCATCTGCATATCTTGTGCCTCATGGTGATGCCACATTTCTTAGTTTCTACTCTCTGGAAGATATTTTCTGTGGAATATTTCTTTTGCTGGCCAAGTAGACTTTTGGTTTTTAGGAGGAGTTTGGGGCAAATTCAAAATTATGAAGTCACAATGATCCCAACACCCACAATAAAAATATTATGTTTTAGTATGTGTAACCATCACAGCCTTACAGTTACAAAAATATAAGAAATTGTTTTTCTCCACACAAATAGAGAATGTTGCTTGGTTTTGTGTCATGCAGTAATTTGTGAGCTATACCTCCTCTTTAAATTGCTCAGCATCACTAGAAGGAGCTTCAGTACTCATTTTTTATGCCTTTCATATTGTCATATGTTCACAACGTTTCATCAGTGAGGTTTCTTTATTTAAAAGCAAATAAAAGGAACTCAGTTATAAGCAAGATTCAGCTTATTATAGTGATTGTGAGAAAGCCACTTAATTCTTACAGGCTAGAAAACCAGGATTGGAAGCTATGTGGCCGAGAGCTATGCCCCAAATGATCCAGATTTGTTCAGTGAAGAGCTTTCTGCCAAAGCACCTGAGAAGAGTTATTTTAGCTTGCCCTGCTAACATTGCTCACATTGGCACTAGAAGCCACCCCTTGGAACAATGTCTTTGGTGCCTCTGAAACTAATTGCATGTGGAAGCACTGCTGTCACTTATTGTCTAAAGAGATCCTCATTCTCTACTATTGAATTTATAGGATAGGTCATCTCATTGAGGAACCTAAGATATATACATATTTTCTACTAAATAACTGTAATAGTAACAATAACTCAAATCTTACATTTTTAGTTACTTTAGTGAGAGATAGTTATTACTACATAAGTTGAGAATATTCTCAGTGACAGAAGTGTATGCTTATTGGGCAGCAGAGAAGATGGAGTATGTCACTACAATAAAAATTTGCCTCCCCATATTATGATTTTTTTAAGAGGACATGAACTTTTTATGGTCATTATATGTGGATTGGCTTTGAAAGAAAACTATGCATGTGTGTGTATAAATATATCCATGTATGTGTGTGTACATATATATTATATATGCTGTCAGAAAGTGAAAATTTTCTCTCTAAAGTCTAAGAGTCTAAGTCAGCTGAAATGAATTGACAATAAATTAATAGAAGAAAATATAAACATATATAAATTTATGAATGGCCACATGGATAGAGGAATTCCACAAATATTGTTACAGGATTCCTTTGGTGCCATTTCTCCAGCAGGAAATCTCTGTAGCTACCATGACCCTTTTCTGGGGCCTCACTCGGGCTTGCTGGTCTTACTCCAACCACTCAGCCTGGTAGACTGTGCTTGGCTCACAGCTTGCCCTGGATCCCACACTGGAACAGAGACACCATGATCAGCCCATGGCTGGACCAGGGGCACCACGAGTGGCTTCCACATTGGGCACCTGTATTTAGACAAGGGGAATGTGGTGGCACTCAAAAACTCGGAGATGCCAGCAATCATGGAGCCCCAGGGGGTGTTATAGCTTTCGCCTGGCGAGTCCTGAAGTCTGAACCTCCAAGAAATGTTTTGGCTTTTGTAGTACAGAGAGCCAGCCAGGAGGGAATAGTACTCAGTGGCTTCGCTTTTTTGAGCCCACAGCTAGGCAATGGGGGCATATTACAGCTCTCTCATTCCCATTGCCCACAGCTCTGTGAACAGCAGGGTTGACACTCATTTGTTCCTGCTGCCTGAAGCTCAGCGAGTTCTGGGTTCTTGTCCCAAAACCAAGAGGAATAAGGTGCATGGGCACCAGAGAATGAGTAAGGCAGATAAGAATTTTAAGTGACAGAAGGAAAGTTCTCAAATGTGAGAGGGCACCCTGAAGTCAGGTTGCCCTCAGCTGCAAGAGGGAGCCCAAAAGTGGGTAGCCCTTTTTGCAGCTGAGTCCGGGGTTTTTATGGGCTCATAAAATAGGGGAGTGTGTGCTGATTGGTTCATGAGTGGTCTTAGAAAAAGGACCACTCAATTGGTTAAAAGGCATTGAGGAAGTTCTCACTCCAGTCATGGGCTCTATCTGGAACCAGCAGCATGGCTTTCAGGTTTCAGGTTGTCTTTGGCTTGAAGACTGGGTTTCACTGGGGACATATCCCTGTCTGCCTAGGAATTTGTCTGTTTCCTGTCACTATCCGTATGAGACTCAACCAAGAGCCAGATAATTGAATTTTTTATATTGTGCATAAAGGAATAGAGGCTTGAAATATGGTGGCAGCTCAAGAGTTGGAGAGGGAGGAAAGATGTTATTAGCAAAATGTGTCTTGCTAGGCACATGAAGCCTGACAAGTAGCAGCCCTCAGAAAGAATAAATGGTAGTCTCCATTAGATCTTTAAAAGTGTCAAACTTTCATTCTCCTTCTCCTGTGAATTAATCTTTCCTAGATTTGGATAAGGGAAACTCAGAGAAAGCTTCTGCATCTGCTATTGACTAATGTAGATTCTCTCTACAGATGCAAATCTCCCCCACAAGGACAGCTTTTCAGAATTATTTCTGTGTCTGCAGCCCCTCTAAATAGACATTTCAAAATATGCCAAATATATTTTGGGGTGTCACATTTTGGTTTCCTTGAGTCCCCCATTTGAAACTTTATTTTCAGAAAGTTTCACATGTTAAAGTAAAATTGGTAGCTATGGTGATTTCTTTGAATTAGAAAATTTAAGAAAAGAGATTGGCAGAGGGGAAGAAAACATAGATTGGAACAAGCAGAACAGAAAAAAATTGAGTGCACTGTACCACATCTTCTTGAATCAGTATGTTAGTCCTTAGAGTAAGTCAGTTAAGTTAAATAGTTACGTCTTTTTTTCAGGTGGTAACACTGCAGATATACTTTTTCAAGGTGAAGGCTGTATATCAGAGATCCCCAACCCCTGGGTCACAGACCAGTACCCATCCGTGGCCCGTTAGGAACTGGGTCACACAGCAAGAGGTGAGTCACGGGTGAGTGAGCATTACTGTGTGAGCTCAACCACCTGTCAAATCAGTGGCAGCAATAGATTCTTATAGGAGCCTGAACCCTATTGTGAACTGTGCGAGTGAGGGAGCTAGGTTGCATGCTCCTTATGAGAATCTAATACTTGATGACCTGAGGTGGAACAGTTTCATCCCAAAACCACACTCCCCCACCATCTATGGAAAAATTATCTCCACAAAAATTGGTCCCTGGTGCCGAAAAGGTTGGAGACTACTGCTCTATATGGTGGAAGTATACACATATTTAACAAGAGATTTTTTATTTGGAAACAAAAATAAAAACAAAGGTGTTAATAATGTCTGGAACAATCTTTAAGTTAGCCTCTGAGTCTTGAGGGTAGCCAGTGGAGAAGATTTTTGAATCTGGGCTGAAGCAACTTCAGTTGGACCAGGGTAATCAATGGCAATCTGACAGAGTTACCTACTTTGTGGTTTAAATATGATAAAGGTTGTCTAAACACAGGCCAGTATGGTGGTTTCTCTGGAGTCTGTTTCTCAACTATACCCACTTTAGCTCATAGAACCTCAGGAAAAACAGTTTTAATTATTAGTGAATCCAAGTCAAAAGGGTGAAAAAAATTATAAATGATGTTTTGGAGATTTATAGCCAGATACAGGAGGAAATTAAAAGTATTTGGTATTCAGTCCAGATAACAAACAAAAAATAAAATCTAAAAAATAATGATCTAAAATCCAATAACAGGTATACTATAATTTTATTCCAAAACATGATTTTTTCTCTACATACACCTCCATTTCTACCAAAGATGTCTATGTCAAGACTAATTTGTTTGCAAAATAAGGTTAGTCTTTGGTATGATTATCTGCATAGATTATTTACATGATTTAGCAAGAATAGTGATTGGTATTACAGGCTCTTTTTAAAGTCTGCTTTGCTGAAACTTTTTATAAGAAATCTCAAATTAGACTTCTTTTTAAGGCATCTCAAGGCTAGGAAACCAAGTAAAAGATTTGACCTCAAATTCTCCCTGCAATATCTGTAGTATCTGGATGAATTCCTCTCTGCTCGAGATTCTCAAAACATCCTGACTCTTCGGAAGCTGCTGAGAAGTGGCGATCTTCACCTACCCGTAAGACAACCATGTGAATTGTGTATTTAAGGTACCAGACCAGTTTTTCCAAGAGCCTTTTCATTGGTTCCATAAAGTCAATCTTAATATCTTAAAGCACACTGGACAATTTCAAAGATATGACATTATGCTCAAAACCTTGGTAAAATGACCAGTGTTTCTAATTGTGTTCTGTTATAGAAGAGGACAGATTCTTATTGAACTTATACTAATTACCATACTGCCATAAAATAAGAATAGTCACAAATAGTTTCTGAAATCTGGAGGGATCAGGCAAAGAGAAAGATAAGTGTTTAAATGTTGCTCACAAAAGTATACATTACCAAATTGCTATAAAGCTATAGATAGTTTAAGAAAAAAAAAGTTTTCTTAACTTTAGAAAACAAAACATAAAAAGAATCAGTAATACTTCATACAACAAAAAAGGCATAAAATTTTTTTCAGTACAATGTAACTAATTGTTGTTTTGCTTGATGTTAGGTTGGGAGTTTTATGAACCCATCAGTTTCTTCATAAGAGTTCTGGAAATTCTTACACAGTCCAATGACACGATTCTAAAATTATCAGAAATCTATATGCAAGGGCATTTGTTAGGGTCTTTCCCATAATTCTGCTTGAAGAATAAGCAAATTTTAGACTGTAGCTGATTGCAAAGCACTTTTAGAAATAGTATCAGAATAAAACAATTAACTGTGAGCAATGAGACTTAAAGTAGCCATGGCTAAAGGTCTTATGGTAGCTTATTGTCACCCGTAGAGGACAAATAAATGTGGTTAGTTCTGTAGAATGTAAAATTTAACATAATATCCAAAAATCATAACTGATGGCATACTAGATTTTTAGTAATCTCATACAATTTTGGAACACAAACATTTGCAGAACATTTAGCATCACTTACCTGACAATGCTTTCCATATAATTTGAAACATTGAATCTGGGTGATTAGTTTAATGTCTGTTCTTTAGGTGTTCAGGAGCCCTCTGGAACTCCAAAAGTTATTTTGGCATTAAAAAGATCAAAGAAGATCCCCAAAGTTTGATTTTTGAGAAGTTTATTAAATATCAAATGATTGAAACACTTGATAAAAATAGAATCACAAGGAAATATGAAATGCTAGTAATTCAGGGTGATAACTAAAATATTTTAGAAGCCAATACAGGAAGTTACTTTTTTTTGTAGAAAAACTTATCTTTAATTCAGTTTTCCTAAATAATCAAAAGGCCTAGTAAAGATAACTGAGTCACACATAACATGTTTCTCTCTCCCTACTTTTTTTTTTTTTTTGTCATTTACTCCAAAGGTGAACAAAAATCTTTTATTATCTCTTATTAATACTACATGAATATCTTTAAAAAGCAGTTTCTGGTTTTGTATCAGTGTACTATTAATGTTAGGTCTCAATTTTAAAACCCTTATAATACATTTAGTAAATTTTTTTTTTTTTTTTTTTTTTTTTTTGAGACGGAGTCTCGCTCTGTCGCCCAGCCCAGGCTGGAGTGCAGTGGCGGGATCTCGGCTCACTGCAAGCTCCGCCTCCCGGGTTCACGCCATTCTCCTACCTCAGCCTCCCGAGTAGCTGGGACTACAGGCGCCCACAACCGCGCCCGGCTAATTTTTTGTATTTTTAGTAGAGACGGGGTTTCACCGTGGTCTCGATCTCCTGACCTTGTGATCCGCCCGCCTCAGCCTCCCAAAGTGCTGGGATTACAGGCGTGAGCCACCGCGCCCGGCCACATTTAGTAAATTTTTATCATTTTAACCACACAAGATTTTTTTTCATTATCTTTCTTTTCCCAACCTTCTATATTTATTCAGGTTTAGCTCAGTCATTCTTATCTCCATTTATTTATTTTGAATCAAGCTTTAAATAACCTCTACCTAGATAAAATGATTTCTTTCCTCAACAAAAACACATGTTTATACCTTATAATATCTTAATTTGCCTGTACACTTTGTATACAGAATTGTTTCCTTTATTAGTAGTAGTTTTAATTATATATATTAATATCCAGTGACATAATCCTAATAGTCTTAATTTCTAGTGAAAATCTAGGAAGTAAGCAACTTTGAAGTCACATACCAACCCATTTTATGACTATGTACTTAATGACTTCTAGAAGCATAGATTTCCTGATAGAACATATTTTCCAATGTGGAAAAGGACATATTTGCTAACAAACTCAAATATATTTTCTCTTTCTATAAAATATAAGATGCCAAATATAAATAAACTGAAACCTATGTTGAGCAATGAATGTTTCAATCTTTTATCTTCTTTAGAAATGAACTAGATATTCAATGAATAGCCATCATTTAATTTAACTTAACAAAATTCTAAAGACGTAGTTACCAAAGAGATACACCTTTATCTCACTCACATCTATTTGATTTACAATTTTTTGAACCAAAAATATTAAGCTAGTTGTATTTACAAAAAATTTATTCAAGTCATATGAATTTGAAAATAATTTGAGTTAGTTTCTATAATTTTAGGAGCCTAAAGTATTTAATGTATGCATGTTCATTTGTCTTTTAAATCAATTTGAAATTCAATGAAGGGATTTTGTATCATGTGGACACAACAGATATCATAGATGTATATGTGTATAAACATAAATAATCATACAGATAGATACAAAGATCTTATGGATTTTTTTTCAAAAGAATGCTATCAAGTCCTAGAGAAGACAGGGTGAGAGATTTACACCTCAAAGGCACAGAGAAAGAATATAAGTTTTCTCAAGGAGTTTTGAGTGCTTTAGGTGAGATAAAGAGGAATATTTTAAATGAATGCTAAGGTAATAAAAAATCATAAGAATTAGAGGATTTTATAATAAAGTATACATGAAACTGCTTTGCAAAAATTATGACTGAGACAATTATTATAATGAAAGAGATTTGACCTAACAAAATTCATCTAGCGTCTAACCTCCAAGCTATCTTTGTTCATTCCTGGGCAGAGGCCAAACTAATTTTGGGAGAAACTTAGTTTATAGTTTAACTTTGAAACAGAGGTGATAACAGCCCTTTCCCCAAACAAACCCCCTTTCTGCTTGGGGGACCAGACTGTCTTTGCAGGACTGTCAAACTCTCTAAAAGATTAGGAATTATGGTTTAGGAACCATGCAGCTGGAGACTGCAAGATTCTAAACATCCCAAATTGTTTCTCAGGATAACATTACTATTGTAAAACCTAAGATCAATGTTTGAGATATTTTGCAGACCCTGCACTTGAGGGATCAGCTAGCACTACCCAGATCCAAAAACTGACTCATCTGGTCTTGTGGCCCCCACACAGGAACAGATTCAGCACAAGAGAACAGCTTCAACTCCCTAGGATTTCACCTCTGACCCAACCAATCAGCACTCCCCACTTTCTGACCCTCTACCCACCAAACTATCTATGAAAACCCTGATCCTTGTGTTTTTGGAAAGATTGATTTGAGTAATAATAAAACTCTGGTCTTCTGTACAGCCAGCTCTGCATAAATGAAACTCTTTCTCTGTTGCAATTTCCCTGTCTTGATAAATCGGTTCTGTCTAGGCAAGGTGAACCTATTGGGCGGTTACAAACAGATGAGCCTAAAAGACAATTCAGAAGCCTGTTTAAAATAACTGTCTGATTGTCAGTTGGGTCTGACTTAGTCACATATCTGAGTCTTTTCTTACCTAAGCATGCAAAGAAATGAAGAAGCTAAAAAGTAAGAATTTGCCTTCTGTAGTAATAACTGGTTGCTGTAACATTGTTAGTTACCTTTAAAATTGTAGCACTTACCAGTGACTTGTCAGTTATAAAGCAAGCCTTAGTACCCCACTTCCTAACAGCCAGGAGATTAGGGAGCTTCAAATGAAAGACAGCAGAGCCTTGGACCTGAGAGGAACTAACTTCTCACTCTTAAGGCTTTGTGAGGATGGCAAAAAGAGGGTCAGTGGCACCTTTTCTTTGTTCCTCAAGGAGTATCAAGATGACAAAAGAAAATGAGGGCAGAGGTAAATAGAAGAACAAATTCTAAAGCAGCCAATTGGGGAGTTTTCAGAAAAGGTCAATAAAGTTGTATATTATTCTCAGCAAAAATCAAGCCAACAAAAAAGGAAGCAGACAGAGGAATCGAACATATAATTAAAAGGAGCTTCTGTGGACTAAAATAAATTCCATATTAGAAACAGGATCCAAAACAGAAAAAGCAGGCAGGCTTTAAAAAAATTGTAGCCTGAATATCAGATTTTAATTAAGTCAATTTTTGACCATAAAGCTCTTAAAAAAGAAATCTTTAAATATCTCATCAGAGGTTTTAGCCAAACAGCAAACATTTGGTTTCCTGGCTTTTCTTTCCCTGAAATTTGCATTTTAAAAGGAATTATTTCTCAGGTAAGACTGGAGAGAGAATTTACATCTCAAAAGGCACAAAGAAATAATGAAAGTTTTTAGAAGTTCAGGGTAATTACTAATCAAATTTCTTCTTTTGAATATAAAATTTCCTGTTAGCTCAAGTGAGAATGCAAGAAGCAAACAAATGAAAAGTTTAAAAAAAATTATTCTCTGAATATAAACCAAAATCTTAACTAAAGACATATCTAACAAGTGACTCAAGACTAAACTAATTAGCCTCTCTATGGTTGTAACCAAGGACTCCAAAGAGGAAAGAGAAAGACTAGTCCTTCCAAGATTCAGACAACTTTCACAGAACAGCCAAAAAAATCAAAACTTCACTAGCTGCAAATGAGGTATAACTCACATTTCTGTTTGGCCATATTCTTGGGTCTCCTAAACTTTTCATTGTCCACCTGTGCATGAAGGCCAGATCATTTCATATGACCTGGATAAAACATCAAAATGAGAGATCAATCAATAGAAAACAACAACAACAACAACAATAACAACAACAAAAGCCAGAAAAACAAGTTATCCATATTAGGGTGTTAGCAGCAGAACATATCCAAGTCACATAGCACCAGTGCATTTTCCTGGCAGTAAATCCACACTGGTCTGCCACAATCTCATTTCTTGCCTCCTCAGAAGAAATAATATAACCCTGGAGGCATAAGGCGGAAAGAGACCAAGGCAAAATTTAAAGCAAGAGTGAAAGATTATTAAAAAGCTTGAGAGGCCAGGCAAAGTGGCTCATGCCTGTAATCCCAGCACTTTGGGAGGCTGAGGTGGACTGATCATTTGAGGATCAGAAGTTCAAAACCAGCCTGGCCAATATGGTGAAACCCTGTCTCTACTAAAAATACAAAAATTAGCTGGGCGTGGTGGTGCATATTTGTAATCCCAGCTACTCGGGAGGCTGAGGCAGGAGAACGGCGTGAACCCAGGAGGCACAGGTTGCAGTGAGCTGAGATCGCGCCACTGCACTCCGGCCTGGGTGACAGACAGACACTTCATCTCAAAAAAAAAAAAAGAAAAGAAAAAAGAAAATAAAAGAAAGGCCTAAAGCAGGAATAAAAAGAAGTACACTTGGAAGAGGGCCAGCTGGGCAACTTCAGAGATCAAGTGTGCAGTTTGACCTTTTGACTTTGGGTTTTGAGGTGCTTCCAGGATCTTGCATTCCTTCTCCCCTGATTCTTCCCCTGGGGTGGGCTGTCTATATGTGCAGTGGCCTGTCAGCACTTGTGAAGGGAGCATGCACAGCGTGTTTACTAGAGTTATGTGCATGCATACACTTGAGGCGTTCTTCCCTTATCAGTCAAATGTCCCTAGAAAGTCATACACTAGTTAAACTCTGCCATTTTGCTTCTTAATGTGCATGATTGAGCCAACTCCTCCAACTCCTGAAATCTTATCAGGAAGCTATTGATCAGCAGTTTCAGGTGTTTCTGTTTATTGGGAGACTGCTTTTCCCTGGCACTGACTATGAACAATTATTATTTTAGACAGACAGTTAACAACTACCTGACCATCACCTGATGGTCACCTGACATTCGTGGTGTGTGTGTCAGGGAGTCGGGGAAGCCCTTTCCTGCTCTCCTCATGTCTGGATTAGCTACCTACTGTAACAAGAGGTGGGGAGGTAGGGATCATTAATGAATGTCAAGAATCATACAGATAGTTTCCAAATCTCCAAATGTGTACCTACTTCAATTGTGACTCAAAACTATTATAGTAAGCCCTTTTATGGCTTAAAATCAATAAACACAAGAATTTCATTTCAAAAAGGGTACACGAAACTTCTCCCAATATTTAAAGCTCCTCCTAAAGATAGCTCAAGAAAGCAAAGATGGGCCTGGCGCAGTGGTTCACACCTGTAATCCCAGCATTTTGAGAGGCTGAGGTGGGTGAATCTCAAGGTCAGGAGATCGAGACCATCCTGGCCAACATGGTGAAAACCCGTCTCTACTAAAATACAAAAAACTAGCCGGGCCTGGTGGCACACACCTGTAGTCCCAGCTACTGCTACTTGGGAGGCTGAGGCAGGGGAATTGCTTGAACCAGGGAGGCAGAGGTTGCAGTGAACTGAGATCATGCCACTATACTCCAGCCTGGTGACAGAGCAGGACTCCATCTCAAAAAGAAGAAAGAAGAAGAAGAAAAGAAGGAGAAGAAGGAGAAGAAGAAGAGGAAGAGGAAGAAGAAGAAGGAGGAAGGAGGAAGAAGGAAGGAAGAAGAAGGAAGAAGAAGGAAGAAGAAGGCAAAGACATTAATTTTTAGGCAATGAAGACTGAGATAATAAAGGCAATTTTTTTTTATTTTTTTTTTTTTTTGAGAACCTACACATTTGGAAAAACAGACATTTCAGATTCCCAGCCTAGCGTATGTCTGGCAAATATGCCCTCCAGAGTAGTGGAGACCAGAAAATAAATTTGGGGATTTCAAAGCCAAGTTTCTCAAGACACAAAAACAAGATGATAGGAGGAGCTTATTATGGTTTTTCTCCTTATACCAAACCACACAATGGATAGAGACAAGAAAAACAAGGATTATCTTTGGATGTTTAAAGATTAATTACCAATAGTCCACAAGGGGCACAAATTTAAATAACTAATTTTTAAAAATATTTTCTCTCCTTAAATTTGGAAAGAAGAAAACACAAAAATAGACTTTTACCACTCACCTGACTAGTCCTAAGGCAGAAACTCAAGGAGGCTTACTGGTAAGAAATTTCTTAACTTTCTATTTCTTTTTGCTGTTGTCTGTCAGTTTCCATGGTTTCTTGCTGCAGCCTTGGGTATGGGCAGAGTGATTTGCTATAATCCTGCCAAATATACCAAAACTGTAGAGAAGTTCAAATTTTCCCCCTGAATGTTCAAGTCTGAGTCTGCTGAAATGAATTGACAATAGACAGATTAACAGGAGAAGAGGTATACAGATTTATTAATAAGAATATGGATGCTGGAGTCCTATGAATATGAGACTGAAAGCATAGCAGGATGAGCCACAGACAAAACTCCTCAGACACCAAGTTAAAGAAGGAAGGGGTTTATTTAAACTGACTTAAAGAAGGAAGGGGCATCGGCAAGACTCCTGTCTCAAAATCTGAGCTCCCTGAGTGAGCAATTCCTGTCCCTTTTAAGGGGGTACACGTGAGAGGGTCGTGATCAATTGAGCAGGCAGGGGGTACGTGATTGGGGGTTGCATGCACTGGTAGTTAGATCAGAACAAAACAGGATAGGGATTTTCACAGTGCTTTTCTATACAATGTCTATAACCTATAGATAACATAACCGATTAGGTCAGGGGTCGATCTTTAACTACCAGGCCCAGGGTGTGGTGCCAGGCTGTCTGCTTGTGGATTTCATTGCTGCCTTTTAGTTTTTACTTTTTCTTTCTTCGCAGGCAGAAATTGGGCATAAGACAATATGAGGGGCGGTCTCCTCCCTTATCCCCCCTCCTTTAAGACTGTCACTCAATAGTGGGAGTTCTCACTTTCATTTTTATTACCCATGTCATCTTGCAAGACAGATTGATAGTGATTCATACAGTACACTTGTGCTGAAGCATTTTGGTAAACTAAGGTAGTGTTGAAGCTTTTTATCATTTGAAGAAGTACAGGTAGCACACAAGGGAGCAGTAAGCAGGTTCCTATTACTATTATAACTTTTATTATAAGAGTTTTAAATTTTTTTAGCGCTGGGAACCATTTTCTAAACATGGCCCCAGGATCAAATCTATGCCACACACACTTGCACGGGCACATGTGCCAATTTTCTCATATCTCTAACTATGTCTTCAACTACTTGCCCTTGATTATCTATGTGTAGGCGGCAATTAGTAAGGTTAAATTTCCTACAGACCTCTCCTTCAGCTGCTAGCAAGTAGTCGAGAGCCAATCTATTTTGATAGCATTTCTCATCTAAGTTTCTGGCCGGGCCAGAATAGTCAAGACTGCCGGTTTTATTAGTGATTATTTTTAAGACAGCTTATAACCGTATGATTCGGTTGATCATGTAAATGGGGGTCTGGTATCCTCACGAGCCATCTTGTGCCTAAGTAGCAGGCCTATAATATTGTATGATTCTCTCAGGGGGGCATTTATCATTTTTTCAATTTTCTGTAGCTATGCTTCTCTTTTCATGGGAAGCATAGACAGGGAAGCCTAGGGATTCACCAGTTTTTATGGGCAGTAGGAAGAAAGATGGCTTAATAGTGCCAATAACACAACTACCTACCTACTGGTATGGTAATTTGGCATAAGCTCTGTGCCTACATATCCAGTATAATCCAGTGAGAGCTGTCCAGTCCCAGTGGGACTCCGGGTGGGTTCACACAGTTTGCAACTTTGGGAATTTACCAAATGGATTTCTCTCTGTGTGATTTGAACTCCACCAAGTGACTATTTTTGTGGTACCATTATACAGTTTCTGTTTCAAACAACAAAGTCATTCTACAGGGTGAGTGAATTATTTTCCTTCTCTAGCTATGCAACATTGTCCAATGATTGAGGCTTTTCGGACCTAGAAATTATCAGGGTGATTCTTTTGAGCTGGGAATTCATCAGGAACTCGGTCTGTAGGTACTAATTCTTGGGTTTCCTATGGCCACTGATGTCTTATTACAGTTCCTCCACATACATAACATGAAGTGACATTGAGACACTGGGTTACATGCTTAGTTAATTACCAAAAATTTTTTGTTTTTCCTGGAATTTCTGGTACTGGCACATTTAGTTCATCATAGAAAGTCTGAAACACTGGTTCAGGAGAGCGTTTGTAAACTTCTCCTCAAACCAAGATATTTACTTGAGGATCTAGTCTGGCCCCGTTGATTCCTAAGGTCATATGCTCCTCTTTTTCTAGCAAGGATCAAGGGGATTGGTTATTACTAGCTCTAAGGGGTTTCATCGTCCCTTAGTACAGGAAGGGCCATTTTTTCTTTTCTGAAGGTGGACTGGATCCTTTTTATTTTTATTTTTTTAACTAAGTGGCCTAAATGACACAAGACCAGTATTTACATTTATTTCCACACAGTCCTAATTTATGACAGATGTACTTATTTTTTGCCATATAGCCTCTTTTCTAATTAAGAGAACCACACTTTATTCCTAATTTATTACTATTAATGACAGCACAGGCATCAAATTTTAAGGTGACTTGTTTGGGCACCCCTTTTTCTTCTGTTTTGGCTAACACTTTATTCATATTGTTTATGAGTCCTTATCAGTCCTCAGTCCTCAATCTTACTTTAAAAACTGTGGTCATGGGAGGCTCAGATGGGGCATAACACACATCCGGTTGGTCATTTCCTGGGCTACATACCTTGTATAGAATAACGTTATACAAACAAGTTATTTTTAGAGTTCTAATACACTTATAATAACTATAAAATAATAGGACCATAGCAACGTTTTGTCCTACCTCAGTGACTTGATGTATACACTGGGAACAGTCCTCAGAGGAAAGTCAGTAGAAGTCCTTACTGTAAAAGACCAAATTTTAAGGAAAATTAGTCCCGCGATGAGTTTCCTCATGCTTCAGCTCTGCGTAGACCAGTCAGCTTCCGGGTGTGACTGCAGCAGTACTTGTCGTCTTCTTCAGAGTCACTTTGCAGGGGTTGGTGAAGCTGCTCCCATCCATGTACCGCTCACAGTCTACTGATGTTTAAGGATGGTCTCGGAGGTTGGGCCTGCTAGAATAAACCGAGTCCAGCACCTCTACACAGTTATGTTCAGCTGGGCTCTCTGATACCAGGAGCAAGGTGGTGGTGGGGTTTAGGGTGTTGCAAACTTCAATGGTCATGTGGGGATTTGCACATAGCAAGCTTTGGTACTTGGTTTATCTAGCATTTGTTAACCAATGATGTCCTGTGGTAGTCATTAAAGTTACTACAGCATGTGGGGACCTTTATATTCAGGTTTTACCTGAGGGTTAGTTTATCTGCTTCTTGTGCTAACAGAGCCTTTGCTGCTAGGGCCCTTAGACCTGGGGGCCAGCCTTTGGAAACCCTGTCTAGTTATTTTGAGAGAGAGGACACTGGCCTTGGCCAGGGCCCCACAGTCTGGGTTAAGAGTTCAACTGCCCTTTTTTTCACTTTCTGACACATAGAGTGTAAAGAGTTTTGTCAGGTCAGGTAGCCTTAGGGCTGGGGCCGACATGAGTTTTTCTTTTAACTCATGAAAAGCTTGTTGCTGTTGGTTGTAATCAGATGTAGTTTATCTAATCTACATTTTTCTCAACTGTCACCCACCAAAATATTGACTCAAATCCTGCAGCTATTTGATTTCAAGCTTTAAATTGATCTGGTATTCCATGTGGGACTCTTAATTGCATCCAAATAGACATGAGAGTCAAAAGAACCCTAAGGGGCTTCTCTTGCTTAACGATGTCTTATTTTCTTTTTCCTTCTGGTTGATGAAATGCCAGGGTGAAAGGGATAGCCAATTGGACTAAAGTACAAGTGCCACTCCAGTTATTCGGCAGAGTGCCCAGTAAAAGTCCACTACAATACCACCACACATCCACTCGGGGATGAACAAGGGCTGACTGATTGATAAGCTCTTGAAAATTCTTAAGCTCACTGCATCCCTTCAGGTCTCCAAGGAACGCTAAGTTTCCTCCCTGTCGTGAGAGACACGAAGTGAACTTAGCATTGGGAGATGGAAGCTGAATGGCCCTCGGGGGCTGACCCACAGGATGCCAGACTTTGGCACATAGCACAGAGAGCTTGGCACAACTTATTACTCCAGGCTGTAGAATCCTGGAGAAGAGCTACCATGCAGCCTACACCTGGTCGACTGGAGGACCACCTTAGTGGAAAGGGGACAATCTGGGCCTCTGGCCTGCCATATGCACAAGCATAACAATTGCTTTTGTTTAACATGCAGATGGAATATTTGATCCATTTTAACCAGGCATTCGCATCTTGGTATCCTGTCTTAATTGCTAAAGTTTGTTTTAAGTCTTTAACTTTTATGATCCTCTAGTAAAATGAATGTATGGTTTTAGGAAATTACAAAAACCAATTGGGACTGTCCATCCTTGCTCTTTAGTGGTCCACAGAATGCTGGACCAACTATGGCATCTACATTGGGGGGCAAGACTCCTGGTTGGCACTTGGGTCTTTGTCGAAATCTCCCTGGATTAAATGGTCCTAATTTACTAATGCCCAGTCTGAGGAGAGTCAAGAGGGCCAGAAGTACTTTTCTGAAGTAAAAAGTTGTCTTTGACTTGGCAAGTCCCCCACAGGGTATAACAAGGCGAGCATTAAATGCAATAGTTTGAGGCAAAATTGAGTTGGTTATGTTAATAACTAGATGGTCAGCAATAGAACGAGGAAAGAAGAAAGAGTAATAGAATAGATGAGAAGAGTTAAATTTTTCTTAGCTTTAGTTTGGTAAGGTTTTCCCCTGGGACTATGGTCCATGACTCTGCAAGGGGTGGAACTTTTTTGACTTGAGTGTGATGAGTCCACCTTTTTGTTTGTTTGTTTGTTTCCTGTACGAACAGCAGTCTTGGTGGTTAGCAGCACAAGGTAGGGTCCTTCCCAGGCTGGCTCCAGTTTTTCTTCTTTCCATCCTTTGATGAGAACGTGTTCTTCAGGCTGGTGCTGTTTACTGGAAATTCTAGAGGTGGTACATGTGCTAAAAGACTTAGTTTTTGAGAGAAAGGAAAGTGGAAGATAAGCCAAGTATATAATTTTTAAGAAATTGACCTTTTGTTTTAAATGCAGGGAACTTGGCAGTGGACTTTATAGTCCTTAGTGCCTTTTTAGTGAGAAATTTTCTTTAGCACCTATTTTTGTTAGTTTTTAAACCAAAGAAAGCCAAATACCATTTTACATTTAACAATGCTTCTCGTATGATTTTTACACCAGATAAGCTACATTTTATCTTTATATTAGTGTGTTATTAATGTTAAACCTAATTTTAATAAAACCTTGTAGATGTATTTATCTAATTTTTAATGTTTGACCATAAGGTAAGATTTTATAGACTCTTTTTAACCTTTTATAATTTTTGCTAAAGAGCAGGTTGGTTCTTTAAGAAAAACTTGTTATGCTTTTACTTTAATATTCAGTTCACAGAAAAACTGGACGATACTTCTTTAACTTTAGCTAATATGTTTACACACAGAATTTTCTTTACAATTAACATTTTAAAACTTGCTTAAACCTTCAAAACAATAATTTTAAAAAAACTTTTTAATGTAGGTAAAAATGTACATTCTTATGCCTCCTTATAATCTTTTACCAAAGGTATATTTTACTTTCTTATACACCTTGCACATAAACTGTTTTTTTGTTTTTTTTTTCCAATAGTTTTACATTCAGGAGGCCTAGTTAATTTTAAATTATACAACATTTTTTGCATAAATTCTTTTTTATAACACTTTTCTCTTTCATGACTTTTGCAGACAATTCTTTGACATGCCTCAATTTTCTGACTTATGACAAATATTTTTTTCTTTAAACAACCAGTTAATTTATTTCAGGACAAGAATTTACCATATAATACTCTTTTTATATAAATTCTGCCCCCCCTTTCCTCACCCCCGCTTAGGATACTTCTGAACTGGTGAAGTGTGCTCACAATGAGGTTTCCTCTACAAATTAATTTTTTTTTTACTTTTTTTTTTGTTGTTGTTACCAGACCAGTTGCCACTACAGATTGAATGCATTTGGGCCATCCGTGGGTTACTGGGTTAAGGATTTTTGATAGGAAGGCCTCTGTGCTTTCGGGATACGCCCTTGTTTAAACTGAAAATAAAGTGGCATTGCAGTGTTGTAGGGTTACAGAGAATACCTTTAATTGTCAATTATAGGTTTTAAATTTACCTTGACTTTTAAAGGAATAGGGTACATCTTTTTTCTTAACTACTTGTATCTCTCTCTCTTTCTTTCTCTCTTTGACTTTGTCTCTCTCTCTTTGACTTTCCTTTTGCCTCCGTCTCTTCTCTCTCTGTGTCTCTCTCTTTCTCTCTCTCCCTCCCTTGACTCCCTCTTTGTCTCTTCCTCTCTGTCTCTTCCTCTCTCTCTTTGCCTCTTTTCCTCTCTGTCTCTTTCCTTTCTCTCTCTCTGATGGTCTTTCCTTGCCTCTGCCAGCCACTTATGCTGCTGTTCTCTCAACTCACTGTGTGTTGGGGGCAGGGGGTCTAAAACCAGCTGTAACCAATTGTCTACGTATGGGAACTGGTCTGGGTTCCCTGGCTTACAGGTTACCTTGTGCCATACCTTTGAAACAAGGGACCTGTCCAGGCTTCCTTCTAATGGCCAACCTACCTCTAATGCTGGCCAGTCTATCTTATACAAAGTTTTAAGTTTTCCTAGTGTAATAGTACTCCATAGTCTCCTTTAAATTCTTTTTTGAAAATTTTCAACATAGTTCCTAGTAGGGTGGGCTTATTTGCGCCTGACCTATGCTTCTGCCAGACAAAGCACCATGCTCACATCACACGCATACCACAAAACAAAGAATGGGTAAAAAGGGCACACACACACTTTTGCAGTTTGCACCAAACCAAAATCAGAGTATCAAGAAATCCAAGTCAGGTCAAAACCAAAACCAAAATCTCAAGCAATCCAAGTCACGTCAAAAACAAAAACCAAAGTGCTGGTACAGGCACACCGTGGGTGATCAGGCCACGCTTCCACTCAAATGGAGTAGGCAAGTTCCCAAGACCGGTCCTGTCAAGCAATTCAAAGCAAGTCAAAACCAAAACCAAAGTGCCGATAAAGGCACGCCGTGGGTGATCAGTCCATGCTTCCACTCAAACAGAGTGGGCAAGTTTCAAAGACTAGTCTTACCAAGTTTTAGATGTCCAGACTCCCAAGTGTCCATTCCTTCCCAGTGTTCAGCCACTGCGTTGATCCTCCACAGGGGCCTGCCACTCACTGCTCTGGCGAGGTGTCCCATCAGGGCAAATGCCTACCCTGGAGCGCTCCCAGGATCCATGTTTCTGGGGCTGGTCGGAGTCCCCTGCAGGGATATTCCACAGGGCAGGTTTAAGCCGCCTAAGGAGCTGCCTCAACCATCCCCCAATCACCTTGCTTCTCAGTCAGGGAACCAAGAAATGTAGCAGGACAGACTTCAGACAAAACTCCTCAGACACTGAGTTAAAGAAGGAAGGGGTTTATTAGGCCAGGGGCATCGGCAAGACTCCTGTCTCAAAATCTGAGCTCCCCAAGTGAGCAATTCCTGTCCCTTTTAAGGGCTCACAACTCTAAGGGGGTGCACATGAAACGGTCATGATCGATTGAGCAAGCAGGGGTTACGTGACTGGGGGCTGCATGCACCGGTAATTAGAACGAAACAAAATAGGATAGGGATTTTCACAGTGCTTTTCTATGCAATGTCTGTAATCTATAAATAACATGACCGATTAGGTCAGGGGTTGATCTTTAACTACCAGGCCCAGGGTGTGGTGCCAGGCTGTCTGCTTGTGGATTTCATTGCTGCCTCTTAGTTTTTACTTTTTCTTTCTCTGGAGGGAGAAATTGGGCATAAGACAATATGAGGTGTGGTCTCCTCCCTTAAAAGAAGAGCCAAATGACAAAGTTTTTATATATTACAGAAAGAAATTGAGGATTGGATCATGGTGACAGGTTATGGGCGAGAGATGGGGATAAAAGACTTGGTGCACAAAGTCTGTCTTTTTATGCACATGAAGCCTCACAGGTAGCAGCCCTCAGAGGAGACAGTAGTCTTTGGTAGAAGTTTTATTCTCAGGATTTTATAAGTGTCAACATTTTCATCTCCTTTTCTTGTGAGTTAAGTTTTCCAAGATCCAGATAACAGCACCTTAATAAAAAGTCTCTGCATTTGCTATATACTTTACTAATGTAAGTTTTCTCTACAGATGCAAATCTCCCCCACAAAGGATAGCTTCCAGAGCTATACTTGTGTCTGCAGTCCTTCTGAATAGCCATTTCAAAATATACGAAAGAATTATATTTTGAGATGGCATATTTTCATTTTATTCTCTCTATATAATTATTAAGCACTTTTTATGTTTAAAAAATGAAAAGCAACATAATAAGATTATAAGTAAATACATTTTCAAACCTTTTGGAATACAAAAACTTATAACTCAACTTTAAAAAAAGTAATTTAAATGCATAAAATTTAATCATAACTTAAAACATACTATATTCGGCCAGGCATGGTGGCTCACGCCTATAATCCCAGCACTTTGGGAGACCGAGGCAGGCAGATCACCTGAGGTAAGGAGTTTGAGACCAGCCTGGTCAACATGACGAAACCCTGCCTCTACTAAAAGTACAAAACTTCGCTGGGTGTGGTGGCGGGCATCTGTAATTCCAGCTACTCAGGAGGCTGAGGTGGGAGAATCGCTTGAATACAGGAGGCAGAGGTTGCAGTAAGCAGAGATTGTGTCACTGCACTCCAGCTTGGGCAACAAGAGCGAGACTCCATCTCAAAAAAAACAAACAAAAAACAAACAAACAAAAAACAATATTCATATTTTTATTTTGTATATAATTAACACTACAAAATAATTTTTAAAAACATAAAATGTTATGTCCATGATAGGCAAGAGTGTGAGTGAATGAGACAGCTAGGAAATTTAATACTAATATGCACTAAATATACTCATTTTAAAGAATAAAATAGATGTTTTCCACAGTCTGTTCATTCCTATATTTTTTAAAATAGGATAATTTTTTTCTACCTTGAAAGGGCATCATATTTTTTACAAGTGAAAAATAATTGTATTTCAAGACATCTCATAACTGTATTAAGTTTAGGCTCAAATAATGGGATAGCATTTGCTTTTGTATGTTTGTGGTTCTTTAGTCAATAGATGATTTTAGCAGCACAATTCTTCCATAGTCACTCTTCGTTGACATTATGGTTAATTATGATTTCCAGGACACAAGATGTCTACTTGCCAAAATGAGTTGAAGTTGACTCCTTTTGCCATCGTCCGGTGCTTCATCTTTACTCCCTTGTCCACTCAGCAGGAGATGGGGGAAAGGGTTTATCAGGGTGTTGTTTGAAACACAGTGTCACAAACTGATTATTATGAATACTATTTCCTTTCACTTATTTTACCTTGTTTCTTTAGTAGTAGGGATTATAAAATAAATTATCCTCAGATCAGAACCACATGAAGAGAAATGGAATAGGTCAGTGACTTAAGAAAACAGCATTATAAAAATCTGATTGCTTTTATTATACATGAAGAGATTGTCTACCTTATATTATACATGAAGAGATTGTCTACAGTAAATGAAATGAGAGAGCAAAAGACAACTGAAATTTTCAAGGTTTGGTTAGCCGTGTGTGTGTGTGTGTGTGTGTGTGTGTGCGCGCACACAACTAGGCACCACATGTATTTCTACCACTACAAAGGAAAACCTTGTCTTAGAATAGTTTACCTTTAGTAATGTCAGATCACTAAAGGCAATACACACTAGACTTAAGTGTGTGTATGTGTTTGTGTGTGTAAATTAGATGCCCGATTTCAAATCACATTGTTAGATAATGGTATTTTTTAATCCACATTTTATCTCCTAGGCATAAATTGTGTATTTATGTTGTTCAACTCTCAGTAGATCTTGGGATGATAGATCACAATAAATCTCAAAGTTTTCAATATGGAGGGTATTTATCTGCAAAACTTGTTGCATTTTATTAGTGCTTTGCAGTACATTTCTGTCACTGGAGTAAAAATATTTTCAGTTCAGCAATTAAATAAGATACGCTGCCTTAAGTTATGATAATAATATATATTAATATTATTGTTTGTATATATAATCCTGCTTATAGATGCATGTGCTTAAATTCATATACATATAAATTTATGAATTAGAACTACTTTATTACTTCACAAATAACTAGATTTTAAACACAGTTTTTATAAAATGATTTCTTTGATGAGCACTTCTTTAAATTCAGAAAATAATTAGTAACTAAATATCAGCTTCTTTTTACTTACTGACATTTAGAAACTTTTCATCGTGTAATGCATATGATCCAGTACCGATGGCAAACAACATCTCAATTATCTGTTTATTATTAGTTTCACTTTTTATGAAGTTTATACTCATTCCTAAGTCATAAAATCAACATGTCATAAAAGCATGCATTTAATATCCACTACAAATGTTGTATCTAGTACAACCCTAAGTGTATATATATGTGGACATATAAATATGTAATCACAAACCACCACATAAAGAAATAATCTCTCCTTACTGTCCTTAATATCTTTCAGGAAATCTTGGATACAGACAGTTGTAAATGCAGTATTTCACTGTTACGATATAATCAGATGACTAGATTAAATGATGATAAAATGCAGTCATATATAATGTTTTTTAAGTGTACGAAAAATTCAAAAGCATTCTTTTTTCCCAATATTATTTTACCTATTAGTGTCGCTACTGACAAGACAGCAAGTTAGCTGTGTGAGGGCTATCTGAAATCTCTTCTGGTATCCTAATTTTATTCCGTATATATGGATTAACATACTATTCTTTACTCCTTATAAAAGGGCATAATGGCCAGGCCCGATAGCTCACACCTGTAATCCCAGTACTTTGGAAGGCCGAGGTGGGCGGATCATGAGGTCAGGAGATCGAGACCATCCTGGCTAACACGGTGAAACCCCGTCTCTACTAAAAATGCAAAAAATTAGCTGGGCGTGGTAGCGGGCGCCTGTAGTCCCAGCTACTTGGGAGGCTGAGGCGGGAGAATGGCGTGAACCCGGGAGGCGGAGCTTGTAGTAAGCCTAGATCGGGCCACTGCACTCCAGCCTGGGCGACTAAGTGAGACTCCGTCTCAAAAAATAAAATAAAATAAAATAAAAAATAAAAAGGCATAATGATAAAGTAACAATAAGCTCAGTTCTACTTACATATCTCTTCCAGTGAAGCCCTGCGAGAAAGTAAACTAGAAGTCTTTATATCATAGATTTTTAAAGATAATGCCACACACAACTAACAAGTTGCCAGAAAACCATGATGTCATGATCTATGCTCTTTGGACTGCAGAGACACAGAACCATTTTTATCAATTTAATGCATCAGGCAACACAAGCATTCTAAGATAAACTAAAGTATTAGCAAGAAAGAAAAACATCTAACCTCAGGGCAGGCTTCAGGGGCAGGTGATATGGGCAGTCACACAGGGCCCAGTGCTTGGAAAGGCCCTTGCTTGCTAAATGCTCTGCTGTTACAATCTGAAATGCTTAAAAATTATTGAACAAGTGCCCTGTATTCTTATATTTCATTGGCCTGTGCAGATTAGGTACCCAGTTCTGTCTGACCTCTAAAGAAAATCAGCAACCTTTACAGAGAGCCCTTAGTTAGCAGATTATTCTTATGAAATTGCCTTGCCAAAAATTGTAAGAGTGAGAAAATTATGACAGTAAAAGTGATGTGACTTATTTGACTCATCTTGCATCTAACCTCTATGCTGCCCCTGTTCGTTCCTGGGCATATGCTGAACTAACTTTGGGAGAAATTTAGTTTATAGTTTAACTTTGAAACAAAGATAATTATAGCCCTTTTCCAAAAGAAACTGCCTTCATGCATGGGAACCAGACTGCCTTTGTAAAATTAACAAATTAGCCACAAGGTTAGAAGTTACGGTTCAAGAGTTATGCAGCCAGAAGCTGCAAGATCACTCGCTTCCCCAAAAGCCCCTATAGATAACATTACTGTGATAAACCTAAGATTAATGTTTGAGGCATTTTTCAAACCCTGCACTCGATGGATCAGCTGGCACCACCGAGATGGATAAACTGGCTCACTTATCTGGTCTTGCGGCCCCTATCCAGGAACCAACTCATTGCAAGAGGATAGCTTCAACTTTGTTTGATCTTCTCTCTGACACGACCGACCACCACTCCGTACTCACTACCCTCAAATCCACCAAGTTATCTTTAAAGAACCCCAACTTCCACATTTTTGGAAAGACTGATTTGAGTAACAAAACTCCAGTCTCCTGTTCTGCTGGCTCTGCGTGAATTAAACTCTTTCTCTATTGCAATTCCTCTGTCTTGATAAATCAGCTCTAACTGGGCAGCAAGCAAGGAGAGCCCACTAGGAACTTACACTAAGGGCCACTTGATAGATGTGTCAGTTGTTTCATTCTTGTTCTACATTTTCACCTTGAACCTTCCTTCATCCAAAATATTTCAAACCTCTCCTTTAGGTTGGAGCATAGTGAGAAAAATATATCTTAGTTATCATTATCAACTCAATGTCCAGCACATTGATAATACCCATTAATTAAACGATTGCTTGATTGAATTGATTGTTACAGTGTTTACAGAGTATTTATTAGAAGTGATAATTGTACTTTTTATAAATTTATGTTTGGTACCTTGAAATTATGATAATAAAGTTCATATAAAATATGAATGTGTAATGAATAGATAGCAGTTGTACTAACATTTTCTAGGAATTCTACAAAATGAAATGAAAAATATCATGTTTGTTCTTTGAGTGTTTAAACTGAGGCAAAAATAAAATTTAAAATTGAATAATTATTGCTTCTCTCATATGAGAACTAATAATACACATGTAGATAAAAATCCAAATATTTTACCCCAAAATATATTTTTTGGTATACTTTGAAATGGCTTCTGTAGGGCCAGCAAACAGAAGTGGCCTTGCAAAGTTGGCTTTTGTGGAGAAAAATTTGCATTTGTGGAGAATGTTCATTAATGTTGCCAGGCCTTTTCTATGCCTTTCCTAGACTGAGGAGAGATTAAGTCTGACACCTTTAAAAGTCTAGAAATAAATATTTACTATCCATTCTCTCTGAGAAAGGCATCATCTACATAACAAGGCTACCTTTGCTACCCAAGCCTCTTCCTTTCTCTCTCTCATAACCTGTCTTACCATTAAACCTGATTTACCAACAATACCTGTTTTTAGCCATGTTGCAATTCTTTCTGTAACCTACGGAAGGGTGTATAAGCTTCTGTAACTTATTGGGTCTTCATTTCAAAGACTCCCATGCATACATACCCTTTAAGTAGTTTTGTAAGTTCTTTAACCTATTAATCAATCTGCCTAATGTCAGCGTTTTTGTTTTTGTTTTTGTTTTGGTTTTGGTTTTTTGAAACAGGGTCTCACTCTGTTGTCCATGCTGGAGTGTAGTGGCATGATCTCAGCTCATTGTAACCTCCGCCTCCTGGGTTCAAATGATTCTCCTGCTCAGTCTCCCAAGTAACTGGGATTACAGACACCCACCACCATGCCTGGCTAATTTTTGTAGTTCTAGTAGAGACAAGGTTTCACCATGTTGGCTAGGCGGGTCTCAAACTCCTAATCTCAGGTGATCCACTTCCTCGGTCTCCCAAAGTGCTGGGATTACAGGTGTGAGCCACTGCGCCTGGCCTAATTTCAGTAATTTTCACTGAACCTCCAAGGAGCCAACAGTAATAGCCCCCACATAAACATATCTACAAAAAATATCGTAGAACTCAGGTTTTGAGAAAAAGTATCTCAAGTTAACATCATTGAATTGTTTCTTGTGAGTTTAAACAAGCAGAGAAAATGTGTGCATTCCTGACAATAGTCTCATTATTATGCCTGTTTTTCCATTTTCCTTGAATCCCAAAATTTATGTGCTTCCTTCAACACATTCCTTCATTTAAAAACTAGCTTAATAGATGATTCTTTGTGGCAAGTTCATATTTAATTTTGCTTGTTCCTTAAGTTTTTATGTATATTAAAAAGTTAACTCAATTTAAGATTCGCTCATCCAACCAGTAGAAAAATATATTTATACTGACTGATCAATAGTATTTTTTAAAAATGCCTAAGAATCAAAAGTGGAAAGTGAGGTTGAACTAGACCCAGCCAGGTGGAACAGCTCTCACCGAGGAAACAAGATGATTGTCATGCTCCTAACAGATTTTCAAAGAGAAGACACTGAGAGTGGACGAAAGGAAGACATAGAAGCTGGTGAAGAAGCTGAGGACTCTACACAGGACTATCACACACCTGGACTCCTTCCTGGCTCCCAACAGCTTCAGGGAAATGAGTGATTTGAACTGGCAAGGGGTTCCCTACTCCTGCCATGGGCATCTGGAACTCCAGCAGGAGGAGACCTCTCGACCACCATGGACACTGGAGTTGGCAGGGAGAGCTGCTTAGAGAAGTGGTAGGGGCAGCAAGCCAGCTGATTGGAGCCCAGAGGGTAGGATGTGGCAGTGTCTCCAATAGAGCATGGCCAGGGACAGCCACACTCCTGGGCTCGACTTGTACCCATAAGAGATTTTAGCCCTAGGGGAGCTGTCGGTCCCAAACTTTGAGGGAAGTCTTGCCCATCAGACAGCGTCAGTCCGACCCAATATTCCTTGGTCTGCTGGCCCCTTCCAGGGCCCCAGCCTGGCTATGCCTACTTGTAGGGCAGCCTCGTGTGCCCTAGGGGCCCACACCATAGCTTTTGTGCTGGTGGACCATGCCTGACTGTCAGAGAGCCCCAGTGAGGCAGCCTCCATGGCCATGCACCAGCCTGCATGCTCCCTCTCCACACTGCAGCTTCCCCCAGGCTCAAGGCAACTCCCCACATCTCATTGCTGATGCGTATCTCCACAGGTTGGCTTTGCTTTCCTTGTCCTGTCAGCACACAGAAGTGTAGTCCACCCTGTTCCATGCTTAATGCCATTGCAGACAGAGCCTTGGTGGGCACAAAGCTAGCTAGCTCCACCCCCGGCAGTGCCCTGCCCTGGAGCTAACACTGTACAGAGAACAGCAGATCCTCCTCTGCCCTCCTGCTTGCAGGGCACAGAGACGGCACCCAGACCTGTGCCCACCAGCACAACATCACCTCTAGTATGACCACATACACAGTTCCCAGAAGCGGTCCCTCAGTCTGCCCTCTCCCCCTGCCATTGTGGTGAATGCCTGCAGGGAGGGAGGCACCCATTAGCATGCTACTGAAGCTCCTGCTACCCTTGCTGACACATGACAATAAAAACAGATCCTGCTGCAACCACAATACAAAACATTTTGGCTGACATATCCCATCAGAGTGTACTGACCAGCGGACCAGGAGCACCTTCAATCCCCAGCACAGTGGATTCCTAACCATCAGGAGACAGATAACAAAGTCAGGGCCAAATACAAGTCCTACAGAATTGCAGCAGGCCGTCCAGGAGGTGGGAACTGAGCATTGGCCCCCTAAAATCTTCTAGAAATGAAACCAGTCAGCTACATTCATGTTACACCAAAATGAAACACTCAATGTCATCAAATAGTATAAAAGAAAAAAAAAAAAAAAGGCCTATCCAAAGGTCTACAACCTCAAAGATTGAAGGAAGATAAGCCCATAGGAGAGAGAAAGGATCAGTTCAAGAACCCTGACAACACAAAAAGCTGCGGCACCTCCTTTCCTCCAAATAACTACATCATTTCTCTAGCAAGGGTTCTGAACCAGGCTGCGATGGCTGAAATGACAGAAACAGAATTCATGATATGGATAGGAACAACGATTACTGAGCTACAGGAGTACATTAAAACCCAATCCAAGGAAGCTAAAACTCATGAGAAAAACAATGCAGGAGCTGACAAAGTAGCCACTATAGAAAAGAATGGAACCAACCTGATAAAGCTGAAAATCAACTACAAAAATTTTGTAATGCAATCACAATATTAACAACAAATTATAATAAATGGGAAAAAATTCTCAGAGTTTTAAGACTGACTTTCTGAAATAAGACAGTGAAACAAGAATAGAGGAAAAAAATGGAAAGGAAAGAACAAAACATTCGAGAAATATGGTATTATGAAAAGAGACCAAATCTATGACTGATTGATCTACCTGAAAGAGATAGGGAAAGTGTAACCAACTTGAAAAACATATTTCAGGATGTCATCCATGAAAACATCCCCACTCTACCTAGAGAGACTAACATTAAAATTCAGCAAATGCAGCGAACACCAGAATGATATTTTACAAGAAGATCATCTCCAAGACATATGATCTGAGATGCTCCATAGTCAAAATGAAAGAAAAAAATGTTAAATGCAGCTAAAGAGAAAAGTCATTTCACCTACAAAGGGAGGCTCATCAAACCAACAGCAGATCTCTCAGCAGAAACCCTACAAGCCACAGGAGATTGGGGATCAATATACAATATTCTTAAATCAAACAAATTCCAACCTAGAATTTTATATCCAGTCAAACTAAGCTTCCTAAGTGAAGGAAAAATTAGATCATTTTCAGAAAAGCAAATGCTGAGGGAATTTATTACCCCCAGACCTGAAGGAAGTTCTCAAAGGAAGCTTCAAGAGCACCTTAAGGAAGCACTAAATATGGAAAGGAAAACCATTACTAGCCATTACAAAAACACACTGAATATACAGACCAGTGATACCATGAAGCAACCACATAAACAAGTCTGCAAAATAATCAGCTAACATGATGACTGGATCAAATCCACACATATTAATACTAGGCTTGAACGTAAATGCCCAAAATGCCCCAATTAAAAGGCACAGAGTGGCAAGCTGGATGAGGATCCAAGACCTGTTAGTATGCCATCTTTAAGAGACCCTTCTCACGTGCAATGATATACATAGCCTTAAAATAAAGAGATGGCGAAAATCTACCAAGCAAATGGAAAACAGAAAAAAGCAGGGGTTGCAATACTAGTTTCTGACAAAACAGACTTTAAACCAACAACATCAACAAAGACAAAGAAGAGCATTACAGAATGTTAAAGGGTTCAATTCAACAAGAAGATATAACTATCCTCCATATATATGCATCCAACACAGGAGCTCCCAGATCCATAAAGCAAGTTCTTAAACACCTTCAAAGAGACTTAGACTCTCATACAATAAATAGTGGGAGACTTTAACATCCTACTGACAATATTAGATAGATTATTAATAAAGAAAATTAACAAAAATATTCAGGACATAAACCCAGCATTGAATCAAATGGAGCTTATAGACTCCACCCCCAAACAACAGAATATACATTCTTCTCATCACCACATGGCACATACTCTAAAAGCAATCATGCAATTGGATGTAAAACACTCCTCAGAAAATGCAAGGGAACTGAAATCATAACAAACAAACTCTTGGACCACAGTGCAATTAAATAAGAAATTAAGACCCCAAACTTTACTCAAACTCATACAATTATATGGAAATTGAATAATCTGCTCCTGAGTTTACTTTGGGGTAAATAATAAAGCAGAATTCAAGAAGTTCTTTGAAACTAATGAGAAGAGAGCTACAATATACCAGAATCTCTGGGACACAGCTAGGGCAGGATTAAGAGGGAAATGTATAGCACTAAATGCTCACATCAAAAAGTTAGGAAGATCTCAGTTAGATTAGCAACCTAATATCACAACTAAAAGAACCAAAGTACCAGCGCCAAACCGATCCCAAAGCTAGTGAAAGACAAGAAATAACCAAAATCAGAACTGAACTGAAGGAGAAAAACACAAAAGTTTCGAAAGATCAATGAATCTAGGAGCTGTTTTTCATTTAATTAATAAAATAGACCATTAGTTACAGTAATAAGAAAAGAGAGAAGATTCAAATAAACACAATCAGAAATGAGAAGGGGGATAATACCAGTGACATCAAAGAAATACAAATAGTCATCAGAAAATATTATGAGCACCTCTATGGACATAAACTCAAAATTCCAGAAGAAGTTGATAAATTGCTGGACACATACACCATCCCAAGACTGAACCAGGAAGAAATTGAATGTCCCAACAGACCAAGAACAAGCTCTGAAATTTATTCAGTAATAAATATTCTAATAACCAAAATTAGCCAGAGACCAGATAAGTTCACAGCTGAATTCTACTAGATGTACAAAGAAGAGCTAGTGCCATTTGTACTGAAAATATTCCAAAATATTGAGGAGGAGGGATTCCTTCCTAACTCATTCTATGAAGCCAGCATCATCCTGATGCCAAAATCTGGCGGAGACACAAAAAGAAAATAAAACTTCAGGCCAGTATCCCTGATGAACATTGATGCAAAAATCCTCAACAAAATGCTGGCAAACCAAATCCAGCAGCACATCAAAAAGATGATTCACGACAATCAAGTAGGCATTATCCATGGGATGCAAGGTTGGTTCAAAATACACAAATCAATGAATGTGATTCATCACATTAAAAAACCACTTGATTATCTCAATAGATGTAGAAAAGCCTTTTGATAAAATTCACCACACATTCATGTTAAGAGCTCTCAATAAACTAGGTGTTGAAGGAACATAACTCAAAATAATAAAAGCCATCCATGACATACCCACAGTCGACATCATAGTGAATGAGCAAAACCTGGACACATCCAACTGGCAAAGACAAGGATGCCCTCTGTCACCACTCCTACTCAACATAATATTGGAAGTCCTGGCCAGGACAGTCAGGCAAGAGAAAAAAAATAAAGGGCATCCAAATAGGAAGAAAGAAAGTTAAACTATTTCTGTTTTCAGATGACAAGATTCTATATCTAGAAAACCCCATAGTCTCAGCCCCAAATCTCCTTAAACTGATAAACAACTTCAGCAAAGTTTCAAGATAAAAGGCAATGTACAGAAATCACTAACAGTCCTATACACCAACAATACTAAGAAAGTCAAATTAGGAATGCAATCCAATTCACAATTGCCACACAAAAATTAAAATACCTAGAAATACAGCTAACCAGGGAAGTGAAAGATCTCTATAAGGATAATTATAAAATACTCCTCAGAGAAATCAGAGATGACACAAACAAATGGAAAAACATTGCATACTCATAGATAGGAAGAATCTATACCATTAAAATAGCCAAAGTGCCCAAACTTATACATATAGATTCAATGCTATTTCTATTAAACTGCCAATGCCATTCTTCACAGAACTAGAATAAGTTATTTTACAATCCATATGAATGAAAAAAAGAGTCCAAATAGCCAAGGCAATCCTAGGCCAAAAGAACAAGGCTGGCAGCACCATGCTACCCAACTTCAAAGTACACTACAAGGCTACAGTAACCAAAACAATATGTTATTGGTACAAAAATAGACACAGAGACCAATGGAACAGAATCGAGAACCCAGAAATAAGGCTACACACCTACAACTCTCTGATCTTTAAACAAGCTGACAAAAACAGCACTGGGGAAAAGACTCCCTATTCAATAAATGGTGTTGGGATTACTGGCTAGCTATATGCAGAAGAATGAAACTTGACCCCTTCCTTACACCATATACAAAAATTAACTCAAGGTGAATTAAAGACTTAAATATAAAACCCGAAACTATAAAAACCCTGGAAGACAACCTAGGCAAAACCATTCAGGACGTGAGAAAACACAAAGATGTCATGACAAAGACACCAAAAGCAATTGCAACAAAGCAAAAACTGACAAATGAGATGTAATCCAACTAAAGAGTTTCTGTACATCAGAGGAAACTATCAACAGAGTGAACAAACGACCTGCAGAATTGAAGAGAATATTTGCAAAAAGTAAGTCCGTATGTAAAAATTTACCCTTACCCCAGAACCATGCAAAAAGATACAAGAATGCAATTACAGGTATGAGTCCTGCAGGTTTCTGTAAAAAGGCTTCAAGTATCAGTAATAAAATGATGACATAATAATACCTCTTCATGTTACCAACTAGTTATCTAAATACAAGTAAGTTGGGATAACTGGCTAGCCACATGCAGAAAATTGAAACTGGACCTCTTCTTTACACCATATACAAAAATCAATTCAAGATGGATTAATAACTTAAATGTAAAACCTAAAGCTATAAAGCTCTGGAAGATAACCTAGAAAATACCATTCTAGACATAGGCCCTGGCAGAAAACGTCAAAAGCAATCTCAACAAAAACAAAAAATTGACAAATGGGACCTAATTAAACTAAAAAGCTTCTGCACAGCAAAAGAAACTATCAACAGAGTGAACAGACAACCTACAGAATGGGAGAAAATATTTGCAATCTATGCATCTGACAAAAGTCTAGTATCCAGAATCTATAAGGAACTTAATTTACAAGTAAAAAACAAACAAAAAAAACCATTAAAAAGTGAGCAGAGGACATGAACAGACACTTTTCAAAAGAAGACATACATGTGGCCAACGTGCATAGAAAAAAAAAAGCATATCACTAATCATTAGAGAAATTCAAATCAAAACCACAATGAAATACCATCTTACACCAGTCAGAATGGCTATTTTTAAAAAGTCAGAAATTAACAGATGCTGGCAAACTTGTGAAGAAAAAGGAATCCTTATACACTGTCGATAAGAATGTAAATTTGTTCAACCACTGTGGAAGACAGTGTGGCAATTTCTCAAAGACCTAGAACCAGAAATACTATTTGCTCCAGCAATCCCATTACTGGTTATATACCGAAAGGAATATAAATTGTTCTGTTATAAAGACACATGCATGCATATGTTCACTGCAGCACTACTCACTATAGCAAAAACATGGAATAAACCTAAATGCCCATCAATGGTAGTCTGGATAAAGAAAATGTGGTGCATATACATTATGGAATACTTTGCAGCCAAAAAAAAAAAAAAAAAAAGAATAAATCATGTCCTTTGTGGGAACATGGATGGACACACATGTATAACTTTATGATTTATATACATCTATAAAAATATGTACCTCTACAGTTTTTCACATATTTCGTTCTGAAATTCAAAAGGAAATTAAACTGTCTTGGACATAACCCACATTTGTCTGAGGAGTCATTTGGATCCAAGCCAATTAGGAAAGTAATGGACAAATCATCTGTCTACATCCATTATCCTTAACGAACTAATAAAGGAACAGAAAACCAAATACCATATGTTCTCACTTATAAGTGGGAGATAACGGATGAGAATTCATGGACACAAAGAGGGGAACAACGGACACTGAGGCCTATCTGAGTGTGGAGGGTTGGGAGGGAGGGGATCAGGTAAAATAACTAATGGGTATTGGGCTTAACACCAGGGTGAAAAAATAATCTGTATAAATTTAATTTCTTAGTGTAGGTACTGTTAGTACTCTACATAAATTGAATTATTTAAAATAGAAATTATAGCACACAGTTGTCTGAAAGCTAATCTGATAACATGTTTAAGGTATACATCCACATGTCCTAAAGTAAATTTTTATTAACATGTTTTGTTATTTTGAACAAAGATGGTGCTTCTTACCACCAACAAACATTATTTTCTTTCTTAGAAATATATCAGTTGATCATCTTGTAAGCAAAATGGTACATTTCTAAAACATGGAATCAAATTATGTGTTGAGACTCTGATAGAAAAAAGCCTGAAGTTAACTGATTAAGGTAGAGTCAAATATATGGCCTTGACATTATTCATACAATTTCTAAAAACTTGCCTAATGCATTGGGCCATTATTTTTTTTTTGCATGTGTATTTTATTTAATTCAAAATAAAAATAAAATATATTAATGGGATTTAGAATAAATTCTATAAGGTGGAACACGTCTTTATTATTGGGTTTCCTTTTCTTTCTTTTTTTGGGGGGGAGACGGAGTCTCACTCTGTTGCCAGACTGGAGTGCAGTGGCACGATCTCAGCTCACTGCAACCTCTGACTCCCTGGTTCCAGCGATTCTCCTGTCTCAGCCTCCTGAGTAGCTGGGATTATAGGCACGTGCCACAACGCCCAGCTAATTTTTGTATTTTTAGTAGAGCAGGAGTTTCACCATGTTGTCCAGCAGGGTCTCAATCTCCTGAGCTCGTGATCTGCCCACCTCAGCCTTCCAAATATCCCTTTTACAGCTGTAGTCTTACGTAATAGGACTTGACAAAAGGAGAAAGAGGAAAAGGACGAGGAGGAGAAAAAGATGAAAAGTTCCAGCAATCTTTATATACAAGAATCAGAATGTAAGTAAAGTGTTATTTATTATCTACATCTTAATCATTAATTTTCACCTTAAGTGCTTTCTTCTAAAATTGATTATTATTAGCTAAATTTAAAATCTGCTTCCTTGATTTTCCTTTGTGTGAACTGATTATTAGGAAATTATGCTCTTTAGAAAAACTATATTTTTAATCAGAATTTGTTAAATTTACAAAAAGGTTTCAGTCTGTGCATTAATTTTAATGTGAAATACACATGTATAATTTTATGTTTTATATACTTCTATAAAAATATTTATTTCTACAGCTTTTCACATATTTCGGGCTGAAATTGAAAAGGAAATTAAACTGTCTTGGGCATGACCCATGTTTGTCTGAGGAGTCATTAGGATCCAAGCCAATTAGGAAAATAATGGACAAATCATCTGATTATATCTTCTTTCATCACAGACAACTCTCTGATCCAAATAAGTTATAAAATTTTCCTTGGATTCTAGATTTCTAATGAGACTATTTTTGTTCTTGAGGAAACATCAAAATCACTACTGATAGGTAGTAAATCCCCTCCAACCAAGAAGAAACAAGAATTATGGAAAAGGGCAATTACCACAGAGTCACTACATGCTGCACATACAACCATTAGAGAAAAATAAATGCAAGTGAATTTAGAATACCACAGGTAGTACGCATGAATTTCTGCCTTCTGAGAACAATCAGTTGCCAAAAATCTTATTCTAATGCTCTATATAGACTTTAAACCTCAATTTCTGATTAGAGTTCACAAGTAAAATGTTAGAAAAACATAATCTTCTTAACAAACTACATTAAAATTCCCCTAAATCTCTTAAAACACAATAGAGCTTCATTCTACTTACTTTCAGGAACTCAAATTTTCTAATTTATATTACCTCCGAAGCTCAGTTTGAATGACCTTCTTATATATTCTGACTAAATCACAAAATAGGCTATAGCAAAAAACACAACCTCTTCATGTCTCTCTGTCTATATATACACACACATATATGTACATGTATATAATTGTATACATGTATATGTAATTTGGCATTTTTGATTAAAATATACTCACCCTTTTCTAATATCAACCCTAGTTCAATGTCTTCTTCTATAGTATTAAAAAAGTACTCAACTCTGATTTTGTATCTTTATAACAATTGAAATACGTTATATAATCACCTTAGAGGTCAAAAACTTTTATTAGAGATACAAGTATGTCCTCATTCACACCCTATATCTTTTAATTTTATTCTAGTGGTGACTTTGGTTTTTAATATCTAGTCCTAGGTGGCTTCATTTTATTAAACTATTCAAAAGGAAATAGAAATGAGTACATGATTAAAAGAACCAATAAAGTAATATCAGTCAGAAAGCAGTAAAGTGAATTATCAAGAAAAAAGAATAATAAGACAGCATGCATATTCCAACACCTTCGTATGAGAAACTAGAATAATTTTCAAGAACTTCATCATAAAGAATTGTAATAACACCTGGACTGCAAATGGTAGAAATTGCAGCAAAGAAGGTGCAATGAGTTATTTCCCAAAATTCATATGTTGAAACTTAATTCTTATTATGGTGATACTAAGAGGCAGGGCCTTTCAGAAGTGATTAAGAACCCTCATGAATGGGTTAGTGCCTTATAAAAGGGTTGGAGAAAACTAGCTAGGCCCTTTTTGCTTTTCTGCTCCTCCACCATGTGAGGACACAGTGCTTGCTGCTTCTGTCATGTGAGGATGCAGCAAGAAGGCCCTCACAAGACATCAAGTGTTGACGCCTTAATATGGTACTTCCAAGCCTCCAGAAACGTAAGAAATTTCTCTTATTTATAAATTACCCAGTCTCCACTGTTATGTTATAGCAGCACAAATGGACTGAGACGGAAGGTATCTAAATCTTATACATTAATGTAACATCATGTTCTCTGAAATTCCACTTACAATCAGTAGCAAAATATAACTTATTCTTTTTCATTTTAAGTTTGGGGTACAGATGCAGGTTTGTTATATAGGTAAAGTTGTGTCACGGGGGTTTGTTGTACAGATTATTTTGTCACCCAGGTATTAAGCCTAGTACCCATTAGCTATTTGTCCTGATCCTCTCCCACCTTCCATCCTCCACCACTGTGGGCACAGTGGCTCATGTCTGTAATCCCAGCACTTTGGGAGGCCGAGGTGGGCGGATCACAAGGTCAGGAGTTTGAGACTAGCCTGGCCAATATGGTGAAACCTGTCTCTACTAAAAAATAGAAAAATTAGACAGGCATGGTGGTACTCATTGTAGTCCTGGCTACTCGGGAGGCTGAGGCAGGACAATTGCTGGAACCCAGGAGGCAGAGGTTGTAATGAGCTGAGATCATGCCACTGCACTCCAGCCTGGCAACAGAATGAGACAAAAAAAAAAAAAAAAAAAAGAAAGAAAGAAAAGAAAATTTATATTATCTTGGGTATATACCCAGTAATGGGATTGCTGGGTCCAGTGATATTTCTGATTGTAGGTCTTTGAGGAATTGTCATACTGTCTTCTACAATGGTTGAACTAATTTACCCTCTCACTAATAGTGTATAAGCATTCCCTTTTCTCCACAACTTTGCCAGCATCTGTTATTTTTTGACTTTTTAGTAATAGCTAAAACACAACTATTAATAGCAAATAACACAGCCCATGGAGAGTCTTTACTTAAAAATACACACTTATTTCAGAGTAAGAGAGTATATTCTCATAACATTAAAGATAATCTAGAACATATTTCATATATACGGATCCGGGAATTCAAGGAAATCATAATTATCCAATCGAAAATGTTATTAATGTTTGTAAAGATGATCAATTAAGACCCAGACTTGTCATCTGGGTATTAAAGCACTTTATACAGACCTTATGATTTAAGAGTCTCTCAAAAGAAAACTGATTGACTAAATACTAAACAAATCTTTAATTAAAAAATGGTTAAGAAGGACAAACATACTCTTTGAATTAAGAGGTTTAGATATTTTTTACCTATCTGCAGTAACAGCCTTTTCCCATTGCCTCTGTGAAATATTAGACTATTTATAACATTTTAGTTTTCTTTTTATTCATCCTTTTTATTTGTAGTAGAAGAGATACAGAGAAGATAGAAAATGTGAAAGCATTATCAAAAATATATAACACATACAAAATTCCATATACAAATGTATATAAATGTCACGAATGGCTTTCCAATATAAGGGGTACTGTGAAGTTAATGGAATAGACTCTGGCCATGTTGAATTCAAATCAAAGTATAAAAAGAAGGAACATCTCTATCATTGTCTTGGTATGGTTTGTGCTCTGATATTGGGTCATATAATTTCCTTAAAATAAGGTGCAGAACCAGCTACTCTTATGATCAAAAAATTCACATTTTAGAACACACTAAACAAATTATAATTTAGAAACAGATTTAGTGAAAGAAGCAGCTATTATTGGCAATACCTGTATCTCCAGTACTGCATTTGGAATTTTGGCCAAATGCAGTTCGAAAATATTTTAACAATAAAGCATTCTTCTTACATTCAAGAAGCTTAAATTTGGATGAGCCAAATTAAATAAGTGTAATTAACTCACAGAAATTAAAGACAACTAATTTCAAGAATAACTTCAGAGAAATGAATTAATACCAATATCAAATTGGTACTGATTCTAATCCTTTGTTCATAGTGACAGGAAGTCAAATAGTTCTAGGCCAATATGACACATGGCAAAACATTGAGATTTGTACTACACTACATTTACAAGAAGGTCCGTTTTTTTCTTTATACATTTGAATATTCTTGTACCTTAGGTACCATTTAATAATGAGGGATACAAGAAATTTGTGCTTTTAGTATCTACGTAGTAAAATTAACATTAACATGAATGTATTCAACAAATTTTAATTCACTGCCTACTGTAAGCCAAATATTGAAGTTGGCAGTTGGCACTGAAGAGACGGTCATAAGCAAAACAAGCACCATCCCTTATTAAGTAGATAGATTTATAAATTTATCTAAAATGTTTGTTTTTGTTTTGGGATTTAATTATGAGTTACCATAAACATATACCTAAGAACTTGGAAATAAGGGGATGGAGACTACTTTCTTAGCTAAAAGGTTAATTCAGTACCCTCTGGATTAGGGGGAAAAAAAAAATCCCTAAAATCATCTCAAAAAGAAAAAGATGGCCCTGAAACCTTTAAGACAAACTATAACTTGATTGATATATTAGCAGATCAAAGAAATAATGTGTCAATTAGTAGGAGTTTCCAAGATTCTCAGTCTTGGAAACAAAGGATAACAAAACACTTGTGAAACCATTGGCAGCACCCATCCAAACACGGTTTTGATCCAGGGCAATTGTATTCTTAAAAAATGAATGTTTTCTTAAGAATAGAATTAAGAACTAATGATATTCAAGACCTGTGGCTTTACACTGTGAACACCAAGCAAATTTCTGAATATAATGTGCTTTCTTATATGATCTGCTTTCAGGGAAAGATGTGGTTACACTGATGAAATTATAATCTTCATGATGGTTTTGGTTCTTACTGTAAAACAAGTCATTGGCATTTTGATTTTATATATCAGTCTCTGTGACTTTAGTGAATACATGTCTATCCCTGAAAGTAGCCCACATTCAGTATGCCAAAGCAATCACAATTCTAAATCAGAAAACATGAAGCTGAATCAGGACAAATGTACTAATGTAATAAAGGCACTCTATCAAAACACAGGGAAAACCATTAGTTGTCTTTCATGGATCACAGTACAATTTAATGCTAAGTTTCTGGCCATACATGACATCATTATTCTAAATGTCTACATTTCCTGCTGTTTTAGGTTTTGGGGTGAGAAACAGGGCTGCAACTATAAACATTAGGATGATATCTGCAGGTGCCTATGCCTAAATTGAACACAATGTAGTATATTGTACAAATCCTGTCTTAGGTTGTGGGCACTGATAATTCCACAATAATTCAGGATGCTAGTTAACATTTTATAAATTGCAGCGTATTGGTTGAAAAGAACATGGGCAGAGCATTGTGGAAAGGTGATTTCGGAAAGGAACTCCAAAAATGTGTTTGCAAGGCATATAGTATATCTTAGGAGCTAATGAAATGGAATCATTCTAATAAACCATTCTAAACACCTGTTTTTAATAACAAATATTTGAGTTTGAAGCTAAACACAGGTCTTTCTCATCCCAAATGAAGATCATCTAAAAAGCTTACCTCTTACAAAGATATTTTTCATTTAATTTTTTACTTCTAGAACTTCTCATGTGAATTCTTGTTATGTCTAGGCTTCTCAAAACTAGGTGGCAGAGAAGAAAATACATTTCTTTAAAAAATACGTCAATAATAATAATAAATCCAGAGGGGGGGCTGGTGTTTCCTTTTTTAGTACTTCAAGTAAGGGAGGAGACCACCCTCATATTGTCTTATGCCCAATTTCTGCCTCCAAAGAAAGAAAAAGTAAAAACTAAAAGGCAGAAATGAAATCCACAAGCAGACAGCCCGACACCACACCCTGGGCCTGGTAGTTAAAGATCGATCCCTGACCTAATCGGTTATTTGTGTAAGAAAACACTGTGAAGATCCCTGTCCTGTTCTGTTCTGTTCTAATTACTGGTGCATGCAGCCCCCAGTCACGTACCTGCTGCTTGCTCAATGGATCACAGCCCTCTCATGCGGACCCCCTTAGAGTTGTGAGCCCTTAAAAGGGACAGGAATTGTTCACTCGGGGAGCTCGGTTGTTGGAGACCTGAGTCTTGTCGAAGCTCGTGGCTGAATAAAGCCCTTCCTTCTTTAACACGTGTCTGAGGGGTTTTGTCTGTGGCTTGTCCTGCTACACAAGTGTTCTTTAATTTCTTTTCCAAATAATTTTGACTTACCTTTCTTTCTCATTTTTCCTCTTTCTGATGACATTCATCAATCAAATTATCATGGCAAGAGTTTGTCCTCATAATCCTTAATTGAAAATTCTAGGGGGGCAGCTGCCACTGTCAGTGTTTGTCATCTTGCTGTTTTAGTCGTGACTGTACTGGCAGAATGCTAACTGCACCAGAAATATTAAGCAATTCCTTCCACAAATAAGTTTCTTTATAGGAATGAAGGTAGGAGAGAGAGTGGTGTAAAAGAAGAGAGGGCTCTAATTAAGTGCAAATCCACTGGCTTTCTCCCAGTGACTACCAGGGAGATTTGAAGGGCAGAAAGTTGACATTATTTTCTTGGTCCACAGTAGTAGAAATGATATTACTAGTACTAACGAATTGTATACTGAGTGACTGCAAAAATTGTTTTCCTATGCACTTTTATTAATGAATAAATCTAGATCATAAAACATAGTTAATGAGGACTAAGCTCTGCTTTTTTCTTATCTTGCTCAAACTCCCATCTAAGGTTCTGAGGACTCATGCCCGATAAACCATAAATTCTAATCAGATGGGTTTTATTTAACCCTATATATTGTGACTTACTTTCCAATTTGACTTTGGCAAAACATTATGTGACAAAGAAGAATTCCAAAATATTTTGCCTCAAAACATGTTTCTTTGCCATATTTTGAAATGTTCTGTCAAAGCCATCCTTTGTGGGGAGAAATTTGCTTCTCTAAAGAATCTCTATTAAGATAGCTAGATCTTTTTCTTCCAGGCCCTCCCAATCCTGAAGAGATTACCTGACAGTCTAGCACCCTTTAAAGTTCTGAATAGGAAACATTTGCAGCCACTATGAGACTTCAAAGAACCTTAGTCTTCACAATCTTTTTGTCTTAGCCTGAACTTTTCCCTTCTATTGATCCCAGATCTTTAGACAAACTCAACCAATTGTCAGCCAGAAAATGTTTAAATTTACCTATAGCCTGGAAGCACCCTCCCCACTCCACCCTGCTTCTAATTGTCCTGCCTTTCTGGATCAAACCAATGTATTTCTCAAATGTGTTTGATGGATGTCTCATGTCTCCCTAAAATGTACAAAATCAAGCTGCACCCCGACCACCTTGGGTACATGGTCTCAGGACCTCCTGAGGTCTGTGTCATGGGCCATGGTCACTCATATTTGGCTGAGAATAAATCTTTTCACATATTTTACAGAGCTTGACTCTTCATCAACATTAGTTTGTTAGAATATGTTGGAAGTAGAGAAGGTAATGAAAATAAAGGAGTGTTTCTTTGTTCTCGTGTAACCTTTATAGCCATGCAACTGTTAGTCATAGAATAGTCCTTTAATATGCATCCCTCATGGACATAAAGAGGATAACTTTCAAGAAGGTTGAAAAATGAATGAACCGCTGGGGCAGATCCAGCATGCTGTCAAAATGAGACATTTCTAATGGAAAATAAGGGGTCTGGACAATGTGCAGAATTCAAGGTCATTCTGGCTCCCTCTACACTGTGAAAGAGCCAACTAGCATCTCCAGTCCAATCTGTCAGCCTGTCAAAGTTAAAATAATCCACGGGTATCACACCTTTTATTCAGATTAATCAGCCACTAAGTGGCACAATTAAAATTAATTAGAAAAACACCAGGCAAGACAATGCACGATGTTATCGGTGAGAACTGCAGAGTCTCACACACGCCGGACCAATACAGCAGAACCAGTTGCCACATGTTCAGGATTAGCCTGGATTTGTGCTTTGGAGTAATTTGCCAGAGGCGTTACATCATGATAATTCTTGATTTCTTGTGAGATGTTGTGAATTATGTCTTCTAAATAGTCCCTATGAACTTTACTTAAGATACTAGACTTTTTGCTTTTTGGTACTTTTAGGTAATTTACTAAAAATAAGGAAAATACTTTTTAAGCCCATAATTTTAAAATAAATGTTTAATGACAATATAATAAATGAATTGGGGTTATAATCCCTAAGAATATTATCTTTCCATATTCATTTTCTATAAATAATATATTTCTCCATAACCATTTTTGGAATCTATGATTTTTTATGTATCTGCTATTATCATAATGAAGAGTGCAAAGATATATTTATTTTTATAATTATTCATTTCAATACATGAAAATTATCTCTAGAAATCTCAATTAGATCTAAAGCTTTCCTTTAATTCAGTTTGAACATGGCTCAGCTTATAGATTCTATTAAGTTTCAGGGATAATTATGGTTCTTAAAATATAACTATACACAGTAAAATCCTGTTGTACATAGTGCAGCAGCTTTAAGCCCAACCGACCCCCAGCAATAGTATTTTAAAGAGTTTCCAGTGTTATTTTCCATAATAAGGCCCACTAGTTGTCAGAACCCCTGGAAGCTATGCAAACAGCAACACATCTGTTCTCTAAGATGCAAATGCTATGTCTTAGTAGAGATGTTTATTCCCTTTACCAGCAACATTATGAAAGAGCAAAGACTGGAGCAGGCTAGAAGGAATTTTCCTTTAAAAATTAGGATGTTCTTATAGAAAAAGAAAATTCTGGCAGTGTAAAGGAGCGTAAACCCTTGTCCTTTGATTTGTGATACTTAGAGACCAGCCTTTTTTTTAATAGCAAAATCAAAGTGTTCAATATTCCCAGCCTTGTTTGTGTGTTTTGTTGAACTTTTAAGACAACACAAACTAAAGTCCACATCAGGAAAGCATAATTTATAAATCCATTTATTAGAATGTTTAAACTATTATTTCCAGAGTTAGTTATTTGTTTAAACGAAAGATTCAGCCTTAATTTTTAGTGCTTACAAGTAAATGAAATGTTTTTGCATTTCACAAACATACTTAAATATTACATCTATTTTTTAACCAAGGAATAAAGTCCAGCCAAGACTTTCATGAAATTATATCTCTTTTGAGATATGACTTAACCTAAAGAAACAAATAATTAGCCTGTACAGGAAACAAGTAAACTCCATTAGTAATTTTATCAATTTTACAAATAACACCTCTATACTGGAAACATTCAAATTTGCATCTACAACCTTACCATACTCTTGAGCTCCAGTACTTTATTTTCAACTACTTCCCAAATATGCATAGATATTTTCCCCATTATTAAAAAGTCAACAGGTTAAAAGGCAAATTTTTTTACTTTCAGTTCCACACAAATTCTTTGCTTCTTTCTCCTGCCTGCATTGCTTGCTTATTATTGTTGCTGTTGTTTTAAAAGAGTACACATTCTTTTAACAATATTATTATTCTATCAGCCATCAGGAAAAAGAACATTATCACCACCTCCATACCCCCATCTAATCAATCCTATTCATCTCCATTACTATCTCCTACTCCAAAGCTTCATTTTCTGTCTTCTGTCTGCATTGAGAAATCTTCCATATTGTTTTTTTCCAGCCAGCCTCTTTCCTTTCAAATATGTTATGAACAACACAATTAAGTTTCTACTTCCCTGCTCAAAATCTTTACTACTTTACATACAAATCACAGAGTCTTTTACTTGTCATTAAGGTTTAATCCCCACCAAGACTCAGCATGGGTTGTTGAAGAAACAAGAATGTGGAGAAATTCATTCAACAACCTAGTAGACGCCAGGGACTGACTACCCTGTGCACGTGAATATAACATGAGTTAAACTGAAGTGCTCTTTCTCCTTACAAAGCCTGTAGTCTGTTGGCAAGCTAATCTGTGTTTTTAATTTTGCTTGCTCATTCCTAGCTGAGTGACTGAACGAATGACTTAATTTCTCGTCTAAGTTGTTTGTTCTATAAAATGATGACTAAGGAGGGTAAGGGAAAAGGAAATATCTACCTCATTCAAGTGTCATTGTGACTTAGGCCTTATATTTATTGAATCCTCATGAAGAAGGTACAATATTATTCCCATTTTATAGATAAGAAATTCAAAGTTTGGGGATATCTGGGAGTAGGTATTTAGGAGTTTAGTAGCCCGTGTACTGTCACTTAGCTAGTAAGTAGTGAAATCAAGATACAAATCTGTGTCTGCTTGACTCTAAAACCCACATTTTTAGTCTCTGTGTTATGAGTCTTGTCACAGGCAACTACCTTGTAATCCTATCTTAGCTGGCTTATTAAAAAAAATTTATTAAAAGCATAAATTATCTTTTGCTAATCTCTATCATATCCCCAGAACCTTTTCTAGCGTCTTGAATATGACAGAAGTTAAATAAATACTTATTGAATGGATAAATGTCTGAATGACAGAATGAATTTAAACTTGTAGAATAGAAAGATCTGGGAAAATGTGAGGGGAGGGGGATCTATCAGTTTTTCTGCATGCATCATCCTCTCTAAGCAGCACAAGCAAAAGTGAAATGGAAGGAAAAAAGAGCTACAGACCACGATGAAGATGATTAAAGAGAGTACAGAGCAGCTGTCAAAGCAAATATCAAGCAACATTAATAACTTTACAGCTCACCATGAGGCTGTCTCAAATATTTTCAAGAAAACAGGATCCTTGCTGTTGTACACAGTAAGTGAGACTAATAATCAAGTGCAGATTCAAAGAATCTTTTTCACTGGCCACCTTGAGCTGCAGAATTTAAAAAAAATAATATTAAAAAAGGCTCTTAAACTAATGGAAAAATACATGACTCACAGGAAAATATTATTGCATTCTTGGTATTTTAATTTGGGGCAGAGTTGATAAGAAACAAGATCTACAATGTTCGCCACCTATTATCTAAGTTGTTTGAATAGTCAGACAATATCCCCAAACTTCTGATGCTTATCCAAAAATAACTGTGTTGTGAGGCTTACCAGTAAAATGCTTCATTACTCCCAGGAATTTATTTTACCAGTATTTCAATCTGTCCAGTAGATTAGAAGGATGATGTATGTGAATAAAAGTGAAAATTTGAAATCAAATGCTAATTTCTGTTCTAAACATGAAATTTTACTTACTTAACATAGTATTTTTTAAGTGACAGTGATTCTACCAGTTCCAGTTTCTTGTGAACTGGTCACAAATTGGGTGCATGGTTTCTTGATTGTAGTGTTTAATAAATCTGTTTATTTGCTCATTTACACATTTATTCACTGAACATACGTTTTTATGGGTTTTGTTCATGACATATGTGCATCCCTGTATGCAGATAACAGGAGCCACAAAGAAAACAATAGATTTGGTCTGTAGTCTCATTGAACTAACATTTACAATTTGTGGGTATTAGGAATAAAAAAGCAAACAGTTTTAATTATGCATTGATTTGGAGATGTGGAAACCCAAATATTATCATTATTCTCAATTTCTACCAATGTTTGATTTTTGGATAGAAAAGGTAAGAAAACAGCAAGAGAAAAAGAAGACAAGTGAATAAAAAAATTAAGATAACTTGGAGTAAAATAAAAGGGATCATGGCGTAAAGACAAATTATAGTGGTACTGAACAGTGGCTCCTATGGTTCTGTAAACAGTAGAGCAAAATTAAACTGCAGTGTGTGTACCTTTGATCTTTGTCGGAAGTAATCTTAATTATCTGGTTCTTTCTTACACTTCAAACCTCAATTTGAATATTGTTCTTCTAAAGAGACTAACTCTAACTAAACTTTCTAAAGAGATCCACTTACAACCATCCAAACAAAGCTACCATCACGTAATTAGTCATTGGTTTTAGTTTTTCCCATTAAATATTTGCCTCATGAAGCTTCAGACACTGCCCTTTGTGTTCACCTCTGTATCCCTTGGACCTGGCACATAGTAGGAGCTCAGTAAACAGTTGCTGAATGATAAGAAATGAATAGAGTTCTAGCATAGTTTTTTCACAAGATGATGTCTGTTTCTAACTATTAGATTTTTTTTTTTTTTTTTCTATTCTATGCTGTGGAGCATGTACTTAAATGTTAGGACATAATATTTATTTTTAGTTTCTGGGTTTCCAAGGACTCAAATATCCTAGGACAGAACCACATATTCCTATAACTGTGAGGAAGGGTTGTCAAGTTTTCATCTAATATCTTTGCATAGAAGAGTTCTATATCAGCTTTGTAACTGTCACTCAGCATATTTTCATAAATGGTGGTCCTCTCCCCAACTTTAAATTTTTAATGCCAAAATTTACAAAGAAAAAAATTTAATTTGTAGAAGGTAGATTACCAATATGTGCAGAGAAAAAGACCTGGCTCGGATAAAAGGGTACCTCAGAACTCAACTCTGAATCAAAATAGTTTTGAAATCAGTAATCACTTCAGTAACTAGGAAAGCAAATTACATAATTTTAAAAAATCTGAAACAACCAGTAGTAAAAGATTGATGTAACAAAGGATACTATTACTTAGAATTTCAGAGACTGTCAATCTAAGGCTTTCAAACACTCCTTAGAAAAATGAAACGGCCAGGCACAGTGACTTACTCCTGTAATCCCAACGTTTCGTGAGGCCAAGAAGGGAGAATCAGTCCAGCCCAAGAGTTCTAGATCAGTCTGGGAGACATAGGGAGACCCCAACTCTACAAAAAATTTTAAAAAATTAACTAGACATCGTGGAGTGCACTTGCAGTCCCAGCTACTCAGAAGGCTGAGGTAAGGGGATCACCTGAGGCTGGGAGGTCAAGGCTGCAGTGAGCTAAGATCATACCACTGCACTCCAGCCTGGGAGACAGAGTGAGACTGTCTCAAAAAAAAAAAAAAAAAAAGAAAGAAAGAAAAGAAAAAAAAAAAAAAACAAGAAAAGAAATGAAACTCTCAAGGTTTTTTGCCTACTGGTTAGGACCAAAAGAATTAAAGCAAACTTTTTTACTCTGACTTGGCTGATCTTTAAGAATATATATCTAAAACAAATTGCTCTGATTTGGTAAACTGAATCTCTTAACATACATAAAAACTTTTTAACCAGTGATATTTCTTTCAATTTACATTTTTCTTTTTATAAACAATGTGGCAGGAAATGGTTAATTTAATGGCTATTCAATTACCTAACCTTAGATGATTATAAATTGCTAATATGCTAATTCCTAGACCTTTAATCTTCTGCAATAAGATTCACTCTAATGACACGTCTTCTGTTTATTATTTTTGTTTTTTTCAAAATTGCACAATTCAAGCATTTGAAATGCCCATATATGACCTCAAAAATAAAGATGAAGTAGAAATGTTCACTTGTTTCAAAAGCAAAGAGACATGAGAGTATTTGTTACTTAGCAAAAATATACTTATTGTGTGATAAGTAAATGAAAACACACTAATTGCTCTTCACATTTTGGGGAAGATAGGATATGATATGTTTTATCAGTTGGCTTTGGAATAATTAAATAAAAGTATAGATCAGAAAAATACATAGTTTACTTGTTTGAAATGGATCATCCCTGAATATATAGCTAATCTAACATATTTGTGATACATATCAGGTAAAAGATTAGCTGTATGAAATAATTTGAAAAGAGTATCTTATAGTGTTTCAATGAGATTTTTCTAAAAAGGACATTTTATGCACGGACGTGAGCAAATCTGGATACAAAGATGTCACATTTTATGTCTTTACTAGAGAAAATGATGCCAGTTCAGAAAAGCCAGAATATCTTTCTTTAGGATATATTCCTTATTCTCAGAATAAAACAAGAATCTGGGGGAATATCTAAACATATTGAAAAAAACTCTTCCCTTTTACAATTTTTGATTTCTGTGAGAACTATCTTACTATTGTTTTTAGTAGCCACAGAGACCGATGTTCCCTTTTTCTTGTTATCTCGTCTCTTAAAAATAACAAAAGACACAAAATTACCTTTTGTGGATCATATTTGGTTTACCTCTTTCCAGATATCAAAAGGTTGTGAATTTATTTTTTAAATCAATTAAAAGTACATGAAAATCCTATCCTTTCTGTTCATGTGGTGAGGAATGCCTAAAGCCAAAGGATATGGGGAATATTAGATATGTTTTTCTAAGGAGAAAATAGTCAGACAAAATGGCCTGCCTGAAGTTACAGTTTATAGATTGGAAAAAGGCACAGACAATTAAAAGATGGAGCTACTTAGGGCAAATTACTTGCAATCAAGCTGCAGCTAAATGAGCTTCTTGATGAGGAAGCCAAATTTATGTTGTTTCAAACCAGGGAGAAACATTAAAGAAGTTGAAAGGTGAGCAAAATGTTAGTACAATTGGATCCAGATAGGTTGATAAGAGAAGCTGCAGAGGCAATTAAAATGCTGCCTCTGAAATACATACACATAGGTACAGACACACACACATACATGCACACAAACTAATACACACAAAACATCCTCAAACAGAACACTGTGTGATTACATATACCTTCAGCCTTCATTTACGTTTTATGTGGATGCCCCTTCTTATCACAAAAATGCTGTGGCCTGAGAAGCTCAGTCACAGAATATAATCATTTTCCTTTTCAATCTGCAATTTACTATAGACATTTTATTTGAAAACGAGGTATTGTTTAAACTGTAAACCACAGTGTTTTCATTTCTTCCCCTGCCCTAAATTATCCCTTGGCAGCTCTCTGAGTTGATTTTTAAAGAATATGTTTTATAATGAATTCAGAACTTTCACAAAGCACAAAAGCCATGTGAAAGCCTCAGATGTGAAATATCACATTTCTTTCTTTGTTGCTCAATATACATTTTTGCATTCAGGGCTGTATGCATCAATTTCACTGAAAGCAGGGTATTGTCTACATATATCTGTCTGAATGAGATGACTTTCAGGACTTTGTAATTTTGAAAAGGCCTTCAAGCCAGGCTATCCTTCATCCCATTTCTGTTGCATTGGAATGTTAGACATAACAAGGTAGACAAAAGAAAGATATAATACAGATCCTTATTGACAGTCAGCAAGTACAAGTCTATGTAGAAAGAGATAATTTTCTGCTGACATTTTCCCTTATCTCAATTCTCTTATCCTTTCATGCATTACATTTTGCATGAACAGAATCGGAAAAAATTAACAGCCTTGTCTGAAGTACACCAAGAAAGCTTTCTCCTTCAAAGATCTTTTTAGGATGTAAAAACTCTCTAAGGTTTAGTAATTTAAAAAGACAATAAATGCCCATACTTAAAGCAACAAATAAAAATGTGATTCTGATGCTGACATAGTTTTTTTATAGTTGAAATGTAACATTGTCAACACTGCCTGACTAGGTCTGCCATTGAAAAATGGCCCAGGAAAATGCCCAAATGCCAACAGGGGTAGTTAGAGATTATTTTCCTATCTGGTATTGTTCAGCTACATCTGCCGTTTAGTGGAAGCTAAACAGAAAATACTCCATAGGATACTGAGAAAAAATTGGGCATTGAAAATTTCTGTCTTTTTTTCTTCCTGTGAATTATAAATTTTAAATGACATATGTAAAGCATTTAGAAAGGGTGTCTCAATATATTGAACATTGGCCAAAGAGGCCTCAAACAGCTAAAGTCATATCACCTGAACATGACAGGATTTCCAGATTCCCCCTAAATCAGTCTGGTTAGGAGAGCTTAAAGGAAATAGGAATATATATACACAAGAAAAAGTTTGTTGTTAACCATCCTATTAACTGTTAACTGCATGCCAAAAATTGGGCATAAGTGACTTAAGTCTTAATGACATTTTCAAATACAAGCTTAATAAGGCAAGTCTGCTTTTAAAGATTAGTGAGAAGTAACTGTATTAGTGAATTCTCATACTGCTATGAAGAAATACCCAAGATTGGGTAATTTATGAAGTAAAAGAGGTTTAATGGACTTACGGTTCCACATGGCTGGGTGGCCTCACAGTCATGACAGAAGGTGAAGGAGGAGCAAAAGCACATCTTACATGGCAGCAGGCAAGACAGCATGTGCAGGGAAACTACCCTTTATAAAAACCATTGGATCTCTTGAGACTTAGTCACTATCACAAGAACAACATGGGAAAAACTCATCCTCATGATTCAATTACCTCCCACTAGGTCCCTCCCATGACACATGGGGTATATGGGAGCTACCATTCGAGATGAGATTTGGGTGGAGACACAGCCAAACCATATTTATACCTGACTAAGTACCTCTCAAGTTTGAGGCAGCTACATAACCAACAGATGAAGTCTTAGTAAAAGCACAGAACTAGAGTTCAAGTGACCTGGTTTGCACGCTGAATGCCATCATCATCAATCATGAGAACCTTATGCAGATCAGTTCCACTTTTCTGAGATGCTTCCTCATTTATAAAATGAAAGATTTTAACTAAGTAATTGCTCAGATTCCTAGAACTGTGTAACTCTAAAAATACTTCCATAATCCTAGGTTATTTTTTCCTGGCTAACAAATTGTTTGGTTAGACAAAAACAACAATAACTTAGACATCACGTAAATCTTTGTTTCTTAGTGCAGAACTAGGAGCTATATCTATCATAGGAGTAGTTGGCTTAGTGGCTAGACCCTGGAGTCTGGAGTAAAAGGCTGCAGCCGAGACAGTCTCATAGTCATGTGATAAATTGCTTCTCTCTTCTATACTATTAAAGCTCTTAGAAGTTATGGCAAATTACTTATTTCACTCAGGTTTGTGTTATATTATGTCCAAACATATCTATCCTTCTCCTCTCACCATGCTACTAAAACGTACTTCTTTAGGGACATGACCATGCCATTTAACTTACGTCTCTCTCACTGTACCAAATAAGACTCCCCTCACAATTTACTCAGGAAATGTTCATGGAGTAAGATTTTCACTGGCCTCATTTCTCCAACTGTCCTGCTTGGCAACTAATCCACAGTCATACAGGCCTCTTTTCACTTCTTTTAGTTTCTTCAATTTGGACCTCCTCACCCCTACTCCAGCTCATGCTATTTACTCTACTTTTAATGATATGCTGACTGCTCAATTCCCATTCCCAGCTCCAGCATTCACACTCTTCATCTTGCCCATCTTTCAGAACTCAACTTCACTATCTCTTAAGTGACCTTGAATAAGACCTTAATACTTTTCCTTTCCAACAAATAACCCAGTTTTAATTATCTAATTGATTATATTGCTTATTCATCACTGTGTATTAACTCATCCCAGATTCAATGGCTTCAAACAAAGAAACAAAAACATACATTTTACTGCTCACAGTCAGTAGGCTGTCCAGGTATTTCATCGGCTGATCTCTCCTGGGTTCACTCAACTGGAAGGACGAAAATGGCTTTACTCATACATCTGGCAGTTGGTGCTTTTGCTGACTGATGGCCGCTCATTCTCCAGTATGTTAGACAAGATTTCTTATGTTGTAGTCTCAGGACATTATTACAACTGGAAAAAACAGAAACTGTAAGGCATCTAAGACCTAGGATCCAGAATTTACACACTAAGTTTCTGTCTCATTCTATTAATCAAAGAAAGTTATAAGGCCAGCCCAAATTCAAGAGAGTGGAGGAACAGACTCTACTTTGTGTTGGAAGGAATAGAAACATTACATTGCTCTGGGACATGGACAGAAGGAGGCTTGACTCATGGGGACCATATTATAACTCTCTACTACATTATGTAAAATTACTAATTTAATTTCTATATTCCCCACTAGACTATCTGTGTATATGAACAGGGACCATGCATTTCCTAATTTATGTTATATTGCCAGTATTTAATGCAGTCTTTATGTGTTCTAGGCATTAATAAATATTTGTTGAATTAATAATTAAATGGCTAAATTAATAACAGAGTGGATGAATTAACTTAAAAAAAAGATTTCATGAACTATCAGGATGAAGATTTATCCACAAAAATAGAGAAGTATTTCTCTTTTTGACCACATGACAAATTAGAAACCATGTAAGCAGAAGTTATCTGAGTTAACTTTTATTGAGTAATTACACTGGACACAGGATTCAGGTGTTCTACTGGTTTTCTATTGCTCCTGCAGCAAAAGGTCACAAATAGCAAATTACTGCCACGTGAATTTATTAGCTCACAGTTCTATCAGTCAGAATTCTGGTGTGGTTTAATTTAGTTCTCTGCTCAGGTTTCTCACAATCCAAAAATTAAAATATTAACTGACTAGGCTCTTATCTGTAAGATCTGATGTCAAACCAATTTCCAAGCTGAATGATGTTTTTGGTAGAACTTAGCTCCTTGCAGTTGCAGAACTAAGGTCCTCTCTTCTTGCTGGCTGGTGGCTGGGAGTCACCCTCAGCTCCTCCAGTGGGCCCACATTCTTTCTGCATGTCTTCCTTTATCTTCAAGCCAGCAACAATGCATCGAGTCCTTCTCTGCTCAGATCTCCCTGACTTCTTCTGCTGTCCTCAGCAAGGAGAATATTTTGATTTAAGGACTCCTGTAATTACATTGGCCCACCTGGGAAATCTAGGCTAATCTCTGTATCTTAAACTCAATTGATTCTTAACCTTAATTACCTCTGCAATGTCATTTTGCCATGTAATATAACATATTTGCAGGTGTAACACCAGGGAGCAAAGGTCAGAGAGACAAAATTCTGTCTACCGTTGATACTCAACAGCAATAAACATTCAGCTGTAGGAAACCTAAAGTCTCCAGAGAGATAATTTAGATAAAATACAGCCTTAAGTAAAGGACAGTCCTGCTTAGAATCGGGAGTCTAAATTTTTTTGGTTACACAAATATAGCCAATTATCTTTATCATTATAAATCTCAGCTTTATTTTTTAATCTGAAAAAATGCAAATATTAGTGCATCTCTATCATGTTTCTTTTAACATTAATATAAGAAACATACATATCATCATCAAAAAAGATTTTTAAAATCTTACATATCAAAGATGACAAAAGAGAATTAAGAGAAAGAACAAAGTCTAAAGATGTGGAGAGAGTACCCTAAAGTTATCTATTTATTCATTCACTTGTTCAAAAATATTTAGTACCAGGCCAGGCACCGTGGGGTGGGTGGATCACTTGAAGTCAGGAGTTTGAGAGCAGCCTGGCCAACATGGTGAAACCCTGTCTCTACTAAAAATACAAAAATTAGCCAGGTGTGGTGGCACGTGCCTGTAATCCCAGCTATTCAGGAGGCTGAATCAGGAGAATTGCTTGAACCCAGGAAGCAGAGGTTGCAGTGAGCCAAGATTGAGCCACTGTACTCCAGCCTGGACGACAGAACGAGACTGCGTCTCAAAAATATATATATATTTAGAACTAGATTTCGATGAAATTAACCTAACAACCAACATTTAATCCTTCAAGAAAACTACTTTATCAACTGCATGGAACTTACCTAGTATAAAAATTAAAATTTAGGAGAAAGTGATTTCAGAGCTCCAAGTCTGTCCTGTCTGCCCTTAATCCCACAATCTTCTTTGACTGCCATTTTGTATATCCCCTGTAATTTAACCTACTTGTTGTTTCCACAGTCTCTGAAAATATTCTTTTTAATTTAATTTAATTTAATTTTTAGTTCTGGGATAAATGTGAAGGATGCACAGCCTTGTTATATGGGTAAATGTGTGCCATGGGGGTTTGCTGCACCTATCAACCCATCACCTAGGTATTAAGGTCCACATGCATTAGCTATTCTTTCTGATGCACTCCCTCCCACCACACCGCCAACCAACGGGCCCCAGTATGTGTTGTTCCTCTCTCTGTGTTTATGTGTTCTCATTGTTCAGCTTCTACTTATAAGCAAGAACATGTAGTATTTGGTTTTCTGTTCCTGTGTTAGTTTGCTGAGGATAATGACTTCCAGCTCCATCCATTTTCCAGCAAAGGACATGATCTCATTACTTTTTATGACTGCATAGTGTTCCATGGTGTAAATATATCACATTTTCATTTTCCAGTCTATCATTGATGGGCATTTGGGTTGATTCCATGTCTTTTCTATAGTGAATAGTGCTCTGGTGAACATACATGTGCAAGCATTTCTATTCTTACGGGTATATACTCGGTAATGGGATTGCTGGGTCAAATGGTATTTCTGTTTCTAGGTCTTTAAGGAATTGTTTCACTGTCTTCCACAAGTAAAACTCAAAGCTATAAAAACCCTAGAAGAAAATCTAGACAAAACCATTCAGGACATCGGCACAGACAAAGATTTCACGACAAAAATGTCAAAAGCAATTGCAACAAACACAAAACTTGACAAATGGGATCTAATTAAACTAGAGCTTCTGCACAGCAAAAGAAACTATCAACAGAGTGGACAGACAACCTACAGAATGGGAGAAAAGTTTTGCAATCTATTAATCTGACAAAAGTCTAACATCCAGAATCTACAAGGAACTTAAACTAATTTACAAGAAAAAAAATACCATTAAAATGTGAGCAAAGGACATAAACAGACACTTCTCAAAAGAAGACATTATGTGGCCACCAAACATATGAAAAAAAGCTCAACCTTACTGATCATTAGAGAAATCAAAACCACCAAGAGATACCATCGCATGCCAGTCAGAATGGTGATTATTAAAAAGCCAAGGAACGATAGATGCTGGTGAGGGTGTGGATAAATAGGTATGCTTTACGCTGTTGACAGGAATCTCTGAAAATAGTTATTCCTTTGAATGAGTTTAGCATAGGATGTTATACTTAAAAGGATATTTTCATTCTAGAACACAGAGAAAAAGCTGATGCAAAACAGAAAATCAGTTCCAGTGCTTATAGAATTTGGATTACAGAGTGCTATGGAATGCATTGTATCTCTTCAAATTCATATGCTGAAGTCCTAAACCTAAGTGGGACTGTACTTGTAAACAGGGCCTTTAAATAAGTGAGCACATTAAAGTGAAACTGGTAAGGGTATGCCTTGATCCCATCTGATTGGTGTCCTTATAAGAAATGGAAATTTGAACACACAAAGAGAAACATCAGGGGAGCTTACACACAGAGAAAATTCCATATAAGGACACGACGAGAAAGCAGCCATATGCAAGCTAAGGAAAGACTCAGAAGAAACCAAATCTGCTGACTCTTTGAGCTTGAACTTCTAGCCTCCAGAACTGTGTGTAAATCAATTTCTGTTATTTAAACCTCTCTGTGGTATTTTGTAATGGTGTGACTAGAAAACTAATACACAGATAAAATAACATTAAAATTAATCATCTCATAAGTGGTCAATGGTAAAAATTTGTCAGCAACTTTTACCCACAATTAGACCTTTTTAAAAAATAATTTCATTTGGCCGGGCGTGGTGGCTCATCCCTGTAATCCCAGCACTTTGGGAGTCCAAGGAGGGTGGATCACGAGGTCAGGAGATCAAGACCATCCTGGCTAACTCGGTGAAACCCCATCTCTACTAAAAATACAGAAAATTAGCCAGGCGTGGTGGTGGGCGCCTGTAGTCCCAGCTACTTGGGAAGCTGAGGCAGAAAAATAGCATGAACCCGAGAGGTGGAGCTTGCAGTGAGCCGAGATTGCGCCACTGCACTCCAGCCTAGGTGACAGAGCGAGACTCTGTCTCTAAATAAATAAATAAATAAATAAATTCAAAATCAAGGAAAAAATTCAGATTGATTAGTCATCAGGATTTTAAGGTTATCAGTGTCAGAACAAGGAAAGCAGGATGGATAGTTACATAATGTAATAATTGTAATGACTAAGAAAAGTGAAAGACTAATTTTACTTGCTTATTCCCATAACATTTCTCTGATAAAATAATGGTACTTTTATTGACAAAACTACAGAGAACTGCCATAATTGTTAAATTACATGTGGTTACTTATATGCTACATTGGTTATCTATATGTGCTTATTATAGCAATGCACTTTTTGTACACCTCTACTTGGAAATGTATTATAGTTAAGATTCATTCATTCACCTAATAAGTATTGAGTGCCTACTATGTGCTAGGCACATGTTTTAGCTAATGTTGATGAATGGTATGGATAAAGACCTTGACACATTCATATTTAGAAAGATGGAAACAAATGCATCAACAACATGCAATCTAATAAAGTTAGTAATGATAAAGATAAAATAGAATATAGAGAGTAAATAAGGGACTTATTTTCTATATGGTGGTCAAAAATGGACCCTGTGATTATGGCTGAATACAGACTTGAATAAAATGAGAAAGCAAGTAATTCACATACTTGAGGAGAAAACTTTTTAGACACAGGGACCTGAAAGTTCAGGGGCCTTAAACCATAAATATTATTGACTTGTGTAAATGAAATAGCAAAGATAGTTGTTTGAGGAGTTGAAAAGGAAAATAGTGAAGATCAAATTGAAGAGATAATCAAGGACTTTTTCACATAAGGCCATGCAGGCTGTAGCAAGAACTCTGGAATTTTTGTTTATTATCCGAAGAGGCCATTGGAAGGTTATAAACAAGGTATAAGCATGATCTGACCTGTGTTTTGAAAGGATTTTTCTGGATAGGGAGTGAAAACTATATTGAAAGTGAAAAGATTGGATATAGTAGCAGTGGTAGGACTTTGGGATATATATTACATACATTAGAGCTAGCCTTAACTATATCAACTGGTCTCATTGGGTATGAGAAGAAGATCAAAGTCAAGGCCAACTTTAATATGTTTGGCCTGAGCAAGAAGGTGATATCCTCTCCTGAAATGGGGATCAGTGAGAGGAGTGAAATTTGGAGAGAAAAATTAAGAGTTTGGTTTTGGGCCTATTAAAATTTGAGAAATGTGTGAGAAGTTTAAGAGGAAATGTTGATGAAGAGGAAGTTTGAAATAAGAGTCGAGAGTCCAGAAAACAGAAAAGTGAAATTCAACAGCTAATTCAGGGAATTGGTTTGGAGCTGGAGATTTTTTAAATGGAGAAGTTACTGGTAGATACAAGGCATTTGCATTCATGAGAGCTAACAGTTACTTAGGGAGGGAGTAAAGATGAAGAGGTGAAATTTAAAGATAAAATTCCAGGGATCTAGAAATTTGGAAAACGAGAAGAGGAGGTGAAGCCAGAAAAGACTAAGAAGGAGAGGTCAAGGAAGTAGGTGGGAAAATAAAAGGATGTAGAATCTTGGCAGCTAAGTGATGGACAAAATTCTTTAAACAATCAGAAAGTGACTGATAAACTGGGTCAAAAGCTAGAGACTGAGTAAAAACTGAAACTTTTCTTAAAGAACATTTTAACATATTTTCACTTTCAAGAAAATGATTTCACTAAGGGGGAATAGTAGAGCAGTCTACTACTCAGTGTTGCAGAGGACAGATTTGTTTTTTTCAGATGCTCAGCAACACCCAATAAATTTGAAGAATAGACAGGTGCTCCTGAGAACTCAGGGAAGAATTTGGTCAATGAAGGTCACAGGACACCTGTTCTGAAAATGTCCTACTGAAAATATTCTTTAGAAGTTACAGTGTTTTCATCAAGACAATGAGATTTCACTTTATTACTTTGCTCAGTGCCCAGGTTACAACTTTACTCAGTGCCAAGGTTACCTAAAAAATATTTTTTCACCTTTGAGGAAGAAAAAAACTTTATTATTAGGTGATATAATTAGAATTTTTTTTAATACTTTAAGTTCTAGGGTACATGTGCACAATGTGCAGGTTTGTTACATATGTATCCATGTGCCATGTTGGTGTGCTGCACCCATTAACTCGTCATTTACATTAGGTATATCTCCTAATGCTATCCTTCCCTGCTACCCCCTCACCACAATAGGACCCAGTGTGTGATGTTCCCCTTCCTGTGTCCAAGTGATCTCATTGTTCAATTCCCAACTATGAGTGAGAACATGCGGTATCTCGTTTTCTGTTCTTGCGATAGTTTGCTGAGAATGATGGTTTCCAGCTGCATCCATGTCCCTACAAAGGACACAAACTAATCCTTTTTTATGGTTGCATAGTATTCCATGGTGTATATGTGCCACCTTTTCTTAATCCAGTCTGTCACTGATGGACATTTGGGTTGATTCCAAGTCTTTGCTTTTGTGAATAGTGCTACAATAAACATATGTGTGCATGTGTTTTTATAGCAGTATGACTTATAATCCTTTGGGTATATACCCAGTACTGGGATGGTTGGGTCAAATGGTATTTCTAGTTCTAGATCCTTGAAGAATTGTCACACTGTTTTCCACAATGGTTGAACTAGTTTACACTCCCACCAACAGTGTAAAAGTGTTCCTATTTCTCCACATTCTCTCAAGCATCTGTTGTTTCCTGACTTTTTAGTGATCGTCATGCTAACCGGCATGAGATGGTATCTCATTGTGGTTTTGATTTGCATTTCTCTGATGGCGAGTGATGATGAGCATTTTTTCATGTGTCTATTGGCTGTATGAATGCCTTCTTCTGAGAAGTGTCTGTTTGTATCCTTTGCCCACTTTTTGATGGGGTTATTTGTTTTTTTCTTGTAAATTTGACTGAGTTCTTTGTAGGTTCTGGATATTAGCCCTTTCTTCATAGAATTGGAAAAAACTGCTTTAAAGTTCATATGCAACCAAAAAAGAGTCCACATTGCCAAGACAATCCTAAACCAAAAGAACAAAGCTGGAGGCATCACGCTACCTGACTTCAAACTATACTACAAGGCTACAGTAACCCAAACAGCATGGTACTGGTACCAAAACAGAGATACAGACCAATGGAACAGAACAGAGCCCTCTGAAATAATACCACATGTCTACAGCCATCTGATCTTTGACAAACCTGACAAAAACAGGAAATGGGGAAAGGATTCCCTATTTAATAAATGGTGCTGGGAAAATTGGCTAGCCATAAGTAGAAAGCTGAAACTGGATCCTTTCCTTACTCCTTATACGAAAATTAATTCAAGATGGATTAGAGACGTAAATGTTAGACCTAAAACCATAAAAACCCTAGAAGAAAACCTAGGTAATACCATTCAGGACATAGGCATGGGCAAGGACTTCATGTCTAAAACACCAAAAGCAACAGCAATAGAATATGTTTTAAAGAATGACGTTAGTTTGCGTTTCACAGCCTTACTAGGCCATGTGAGGAGAAAATTCCAGTTTTATATTATCTTGTATTTCTGAATTTCTTTCTAATTTATGGAAACAGTCTTAGAATAATTAAAAGCCCATGATAAATTTTCAAAGTTTGTGACTTTCACTTGCACAGAATTAAAACTTATTTGTTGTTTTGTTAGTATTACTGTTAAGTGTCTTCCATGCTGCAATAAGAAAACAAAAAGTGAAATTCAAGAGCTAGTCCAGGAATATAAATGGGAAGTTTTATTTTATTTTTTTATTAACTTGACAAATCTACATAAGCCATATTTAACTTCTTCAAAAGGAGAAGTATTTGAAACATTTATGTGAATCATGGGATGATATGGAAAATTTGACCAATCCAATGGGTCATTCCATGACTTGATACTTGTCATAAGTGTTCAGTTGTACCTGCTTAGTCTTTAAAATTATAGAGTTGTTTGAAAGGTCTAATCCATATAGATCATAATGGAATCATTTACTTTGCAAAGTGGGCATGCCTTTTATGTGTAGAGTGTACAATGAAACTAAATTTTTTGTTTATTTTAATCCATGTTTTATTTTTGGTGGTGAAATTCCTTTAGTAAATGTTTTATGGATAGTTATGGAATAGTACATTTTGACATCTTCCATTTATTTAAGCCACTCCTGCATTCTAAAATGTACAGTATTTAGCAAGCAAAGTTGGGTAGATTTGAGGGGGTCCATAAAATTTTTGTGTTACAATGATTTTAAAGAAGAGGCTTCACAGCTTTCTTCACTGACTCATAAACTTCGAGACTGTGGTAATTTCATCCATAAAAAAGTAAAATAACTTAATGCCCCAATATCATCAAATTCCTAAAATGGAATTGTATTCAATAACAGTGTTTGATTATTAACTGCACACACCACTGCTGTTCATTTTCAATATATTTTTCTCTAATATAATTGAATAGGACCCTCAGTCAGAGGACAAAATTGTGTATTATTTTTATTTGAGGAAAAAGCAGAGACAAAAAAAAGAATTATTTGAGAAAAAGTAATTTAAATATTTAAATTTTTTCACAATTGAGTTCATTACATATTCAGTATATATCATTAAAAAAACAAAATAAAACATATTTTTTTCTTCCTTAAAGAAAGCTACATAATTTTGGGGGAAGCCATCTTGGTTTGAAAATGAAAAGGAGAGCAAAAATTAAAAAATAAAATATATTGTGAAAAAAGGAGAAGTTAGAAACTAGAAAAGGGAGTGTTTAAAATACCTTAGTGCTAAAAAATATTTATATATATATATATATAAAATTGCCATTACCTTAGCTTACAGGTAAGAAATGAGAAAACTTCATTTTAAATTATATTACAAAAGTGGTCCTTCTTAAAACATGAAGGTGGAAGCTGAATGTTTACATGCATTATGTTCTTAAAATTTATTTAATTCTGAATAACTCTGAGAGGCAGAGGTTAAAGTCACCTCTCTGAGGTTGCCCTCCAATTCATTGATTTCCTAAGTGCAATTGTATAACTTAATTCCACTTACTCTACATTGAGATCTTTGGGAAAAGGGAAGAGACTTTTCAACCCATTAATTACATTTAATAAGGTACTTTGGGCATGAAGGATTTTTCATAGTCCATAATAATTAAAGGTTGCCAGTAAATATATTTGCGCTCCAAAAAAAAAAAAAAAGAGGTAAATTTGCTTCAAGCTCTGCTTACAACTCCACTGAATTTGAATATTTAGAAAATGATCTAAATTTTACAGCCATTATGTTAAAAGTAGGCCAGGAACTTATTTTATAATTTTAAAGAGTAGACTACCACAATTTATCATTTGGGATATAAGTGTTTTTCCTTGGTCTGAAAATTCCTTTTGCATGTGACTTTTTGTTTGCTTTTAAATGTCACTCAAAACAGATACTTCTAAATTATGAATAAAAACTATTTTAAATCTAATTCAGGACACTTACTTACATTTTACGTCTAAAATTAAAATGCCATAATTTGGTCATTATTTCACAAAATTTTAATTTCATCAAACACACAGAAGGAAAAGGAAATTTATTACCCGTCAACACACAAGATTATTTTGTGATGCAATAATACAGCAGTGCATGGGGGAAAGATGTAAAATAACGGCTATTTTAACAATGCTAGAATGGAATTACAAATGTTTGCAGGCTCCGTTTTAGTAATTTAAAAAAGAAAAAAATAAGTTATATTTAATACCTATCCCTGTATCATGTATAATTAAAGAAAGAATTGGAGCATAATTTCAACAATATCAATCACCAAGATTTTTGTTTAAAAGGCAGTCTTACCTTTTTTGGAGACTCAAAACATGGCTGCTATATTGGAGGGTGCCAGTAGGTGGCAGTATGACTTATAGAGACATTTAGAGGAAGCAAACTGTGTGAAAGAGACCATCTCTGAAATGAATGCAATTTACTTGGTCAGAGAACCAAGACAAAACTGATTTTTGTTTTGTTTTGTTTTGTTTTGTTTTGTTTTGTTGAAGATCTTCCCAGGAAAATCTACCTATGTTACATTCTAGAATTGTTTTTCACTTGAATGGAATGGGAAAAAAATTGGGAGTAAAGAAGAAAAATTCTGTGAAGTATATACATCTGCCAAACCAGTTATTTTAATGAATACTGCTAAGTGAATCAAATACATTGTATTTACTTTTTAAAATATTTGAATCAATAAATTAAAGTATGCTTTAAACAGATTCAACCAAAGGCTAACATTGATACTAAATCCTCACCTACATAAAAATAATCCATCAAATTACTATATCAGGAACAGAGCACAGAAACCCAGATAGAGAGTAAAAGTGGTCAAAGTACATATAGCTAAAATACATGTCACAAGTTCAAACAAACAGATAAGAAAAAAATGATTTAAAAAAATTATATACTGACTCATTTACTGCCCCACTCCCCAACACATGTGCACAAAGACAAACTTGGGACCTTCTGTATTAATCGGGATTCTCTAGAGAAACAGAACTAATAGAATAGGTGTATATATAAAGGGAAGTTTATTAAGGAGTATTAACTCACATGATCACAAGGTCCCACAATAAATCATCTGCAAGCTAAGAAGCAAAGAAGCCAGTCTGAGCCCCAAAACTGAATAACTTGGAGTCTGATGTTCGAGAGCAGGAAGCATCCAGCACGGGAGAAAGATGTAGGCTGGGAGGCTAAGCCAGTCTAGTCTTTTCACATTTTTCTGCCTGCTTTATTCTGGCTGAACTGACAGCTGATTAGATGGTGATCACCCAGATTAATGGTGGGTCTGCCTTCCCCAGTCCACTGAGTCAAATGTTAATCTCCTTTGGCCACACCCTCACAGACACACCCAGGAACAACACTGTGCATCCTTCAATCCAATCAAGTTGACACTTATTATTAACCATCACACCCTTGCTAATAAATTTAGTTTTCTTAACTCTCAGTGAATAGAAAGAAACCAAATAGGTGAAGAAATTATTGAAGAAACATCCACTAGTAACGATGTGGTGATGACTAACAGCTAGGGAAGAAATTGAAGGACTTTTTTAAACTACACACATCGGGCGGATCACGAGGTCAGAAGATTGAGATCATCCTGGCTAACATGGTGAAACCCTGTTTCTACTAAAAATACAAAAAATTAGCCGGGCATAGTGGCGGATGCCTGTAGTTGCAGCTACTTGGGAGGCTGAGGCAGGAAAATGGCGTAAACCCGGGAGGCGGAGCTTGCAGTGAGCCGAGATTGTGCCACTGTACTCCAGCCTGGGTGACAGAGCGAGACTCTGTCTCAAAAAAAAAAAAAACAAAAACAAAAAAAAACTACACAGATGCATACCACACATACACATATGTACATACAGCTACATACACAAATTTAAAATATTCATTTTAGTCTGGGGTAAATTAATATAGTATAAAATAATACTATATGCCTCAATGGTTCCTTTTGATATCACTATATTAAAACACAGCAAAACGAATGTCTATAATAATGATGGTGAATACAATTATATGCAATGTATAATTTTAGAAAAAAAAATCTGCCATGAATTTGATAAATGGTTTCAATTTAAAATGACTCAAATAGAACTTTGACATATAATAAGTAAAAAACTAATATTTAATATGTATCAAGCAGAATGCTGAGTGCCTTATAAAACAATTTGATTGCCAAAAGCAGCCTATTTGGCACTTATTTTTAATCTCCATTTTGTGAATAAGGAGCAAAAGCTCAGCAAATTTAAGAAACATATCAGTGTTGGCACTGCTATTGAAGTGACACAATTGGTACTCAAAACCAGACTTGACTTAGAGGCGCTGCTTCCACCACACTGTGGCATTTTAATGACTGGAATAGTCACTTATACAGAGTGCTACAAAGCATTAGTGCACTTGGTCAGATCAGAGTTTCATTATGAACTTGACAAAAGCATATTTAAATAGAGAAAGGGAAAGTGCTATTACCATTCCAAATGCTGTGCCACATTTTTGTTCAAAGGAGGTATGGAGGCCATTTATCCCTGTGTTAAGTAACCTGAAAGTACCTTTGCTCTGAATGTCCATTTCTGTTGAGGTATAATATTTATTTGCTTGGTTTTAAATTTCCTTTCAGATTTGTTTCACTTTTTTCTATTGTCCTGTTGTGACTACCTCTATCAACCTGGTCCTTTCTTACCTAAATTCTAACCTATTATAATTTAAGCAACCAAATGACAAATCAAATTCATCGGAAATTGGTCTTATATAAATACAGAATTTATGATTGAATGTCTATGTCGTTTCCTATAAGTATAGTACTGTATGAATTATAGTCACTCAATTTTAGTACATCTACTTTGTTTGGAGATGTTTTCTTTTTATTCTGAATTCTCAACCATGTCTTGGATATTTGAGCATCCTTCAGAATGACGATTTCCATTTACTTTTCTAACATAACATTTCTAATGTCTTGCAACCATTTTCAGATGAAATTCATAAGTTAAACAGATTTTTAAACTTAAATGCTTTTAGAAACTGGTTAAAACCCCACATGACATCTAGGTAAAAAAAATTCTATACTAGTAAATCAATTGCCAAAAGTTCTAAGACTTATGTTTTACTGGCTCAATACGTATTCTGCTTTCCATGTTTAACTGAAGCCACAAATCAACACTGTATCAACATCGTAGAAAAAATAAATTAAAAGCAATGTGGCTTTTTAAAATTCTGACTTAATGACAATAATTTGTCTATATATGGTGCTTCTCTCTAAATTATGTTGGAAAAATTGTTAATACATTCTTCTACATTCCTATCTATATATCTTTTAGAAAGATGACAAATATCATTATACCAATAAGACACCAGATGAACAGAATGTTCAAAGAAGAAGTTACAATTTAGAAGAAGTTACAATTTAGAGGAGTCATTTCTAAATTGATGGTATACTAGTTAAAAATCCAAGTAAATGCCTACAGGGCAAATTGTCCAGATCAATGGAATGAAATAAATAGCTCCAACAGAAAGAAGCTACAGGTAAATCATAGATGTTGCTGTCAACACTTACATTGTACTGTGTCCCCTTAAATGTAAAAGCCAACAACTTCACAACTGTCTTGCTCTGACAGGCTAGTTACTAATTATGCAATATTCTATATGATTTAGTGCTTTTGTTAGAATAAATAACCATATTGGCTTCTTGCAACCACATAATCTGTCACTGAGTTGTGGTATATATTTTTAAAAATAATGTTCTCCCACTTCAGCTCTCAAAATGGTTAGTAGTTGTTCTTTTATTTAATAAATCAGATAAAAATTGCAGTACCTAAGTCATACTCTTCATTTCTACCATCTTCTTTCCTATCCTGAAGAAGTACAAATTTTCAAAGCAGCCTTAAGTAGAAAGAGAACAGTTAGGAGATAAGATCTTAGACTCTAGACCAGCTCTGCCTTTAATGAGTTCTATGACCATGGCCAAATCACTTAACCTTTCTGAACCCCATGTTTGCAGTCTGGAAAATGAAGGAGTTGGAGGAAGTTATATCTAAGGCCTCTCCCACTTCTACAACTCTCTGATCCTTTGTATAGGATTTCAAAGTGGGTCACCAGTGTTAGGATTCCTGGGTTTTCCTTTTAATATGTTCTAAGATTAGAATAGGTTATATATATCTTTCCTAAAATAAATTGGCAGATCTATATTAGAGTGAATAATTTATAGATTATTTTAAAAACTGTTATTCAAAAATCTTTTTTATCATAGATGTCAGATGATTAACTAATTGTGAATATCGAGAGAGAGAGAGAGAGAGATGATGGAGTCTCGCTTTGTCACCCAGGCTGGAGTGCAATGGCACGATCTCAGCTCACTGCAACCTTCACCTCCCGGGTTCAAGCGATTCTTCTGCCTCAACCTCCTGAATAACTGGGAATACAGGGACGTGCCATCACGCCCAGCTAATTTTTGTAATTTTTTTTTTAGTAGAAACAGGGTGAAATAACATTTTTATACAGTCAGTCTTGTTCATAGGAAAGTAATAATGGCTTTGCAACTTAACCAATCAAGTATTTGTATTTATGGTTCAATGAATATTATATCTCATTATCCTGTACATATTTTTTCCTCCTGTAAGCTTTCTTCCTGATCCTTATATAAACTAGCTATCCCACCAATACCAGTAATAAGATTAAACTAGCTATCCCACCAATACCAGTAATAAGATTAAACTAACTATCCCACCAATACCAGTAATAAGATTAAACTAGCTATCCCACCAATACCAGTAATAAGATTACATTAGCTATCCCACCAATACCAGTAATAAGATTAAACTAGCTATCCCACCAATACCAGTAATAAGATTAAACTAGCTATGCCACCAATACCAGTAATAAGATTGTTTATCCGCTAAACTCTATTACTCCCAACTCAATTTTCATTAGTAAATTGAAAATCTGTAAGGAGAATAAAAAATTATTTCGAAACTAGCATACTCTTTTTCAAAAATCAGTTTACCTAAAATAATACATTTTATTCATATGTTGTATGTTTGAAAGGTGCAAATTGGATGTTTAGAGATGTATACGTAATACTTAATCAAGTTAGAAATATGAACTCTTATACATAATGCTTTGTCTTATACCTCTTTTGATTATATATATGGCTTTGATAAAAGATGTATATCATGTGTATCACATCAGGAAAAACTCTGACCTATGTGAATCAAGGGTCACTCTGTTTTTTTCTTTCTTTTTTTACCCCAGTTCTTAGTGTCTAGGATCTATGTGTACTCGGACTAGTCATTTGAGATTTCATGTGTAAAAGGAAGGACTAAATTATCCTCAAGGTTCTTGTTCATTCTTATTTCCATATAAAGACATTTCTTATTCAGTGCAGTTTGTATCACAAATCTTCTTATTCTAGTGAAGGGGAGAAGAAGCTCTAGAGCAAAAGTAACAGAGAGACCCAGAGAGGTGTCACAGTTTCTTATGTACTTTCCCATTCATTCACTACCTTAAATTGGAACATTAAGAGCCATTTACTCATGTACTTATTTTTCTCATATTCAATCCAAAAACAAAGCTAAGCAAGGATATATACCAGCTATATGTATATTTAATTAAATGCAAATAGAGATTTTAAAACATTTTAAAAAGACATATATGTTTACTAATCAAAATAATTGTATTGGATATCAAAGGAAAACAAAAGCAAAACTGCATTAAATGATTGAATAGTTGAAGGACACCTGGAAAGGGTTGCCAGTCTAAAACAGACTTTATTCTGTAAAGCAATCGCAGGAACCAGAATCACTATAGTGTTCCAGTAAACATGGAAATGTACCCAAGAAAGATAACGATGTATGCTCTGTTTCCAAAGCATTCGTATTAAATTTCACCTGATGTCAAGTGCTTGGTAATTAATATCAGTGTGTTTTTGCAATCAATCGGTAACCTCAGTTCAGAGAAGACCTAAACGCTTACGGGAAAGAGGGACTTGATCAACGTCAAGCCCTTAGTAGCAAAACTGGAATTAGAACTCAGCGATGTTTCTTATTCTTCTACATAAGGAAAAAAAAATTACTGTGATGAAGAGAATCATAAGAACACATACATATGGGACACGTGAAAATCCATCTACTAAGGCAGTTAAAATGATAGAGGAAGATGGAGAGAATGAATTAGCCAAAAACCACTTTGAGTTTGACACAATGAGTTTCTTCTTCAATTACAGTAGAATAAGTACAGTCCTGTGTTTATTAGCAATGGACTACATTCTGAGAACTGCATCATTAGATGATTTTGTCATTCTACAAACATCACAGAGTGTACTTACACAAATTCAATGGTATAGCCTACTACACAGCTAGGCTATGTGCTACATCCTATTGATCCAAGCCAGAAACATGCACAGCATGTGACTGTACTACATACTGTGGACAATTGTAACACAATGTTAAGTACTTTTGTAACTAAACATATCTAAAAATAGAACAAGTACAGTAAAAATATGTATTGTAATCTTATGAGATCATCATTGTATACGTGGTTAGTCATTGGCCAAAACATTGTTAGGCAGCACCCAACTGTAAATGGAAAGGGATGTGTGTGTCAGTGGGGGTGGTGGTGAATATAAGTGGTAACAAGACAACAAAGAATTTAACTTTGAGTGGATGTCAAATTTAGACTTTACATGAGGAGTTTCTTTCTTACCTTATTCTGTAGAAATACACCGTGCCTACTTTTGTTTGCTTTTTCTCTTTAGATACCTTACATTTTCAGAGCCAAAGAAAATCAGAAGTGTGTAGTAGTGTAATCTATAAATTAGTATATTTGACAGTCAATATATTGGTGATAAGAAAACTATAGATTTAGAACATCTCAACTATTAATGATTAATGACTTAAGAAAATAATTTGGTTTTGCTGAGCCCTATGCTCCTCACCTGTTTTATTTAAAGTCTCTACCTACACTGCAGGTTTGAAACAAGACACAAGTATGATGATCATGTGAAATGCACTGTACAGCAGAAAACACAATACATATAGAAAGTAGTATTATTACCAGAATGTCCTGAGTTTTGACAAGCATCTGATGTGAAACCTGAATTTTCCAGATAATGACTATGAAGTCCCACCTGTCATTGGATATGCAGATGTTTAAAATAGAGTTAATGATTCATAAGATGCGGTACTGATTAAACCTCTAATTAGGTGTCTTCTAATTTTAGGCTAATGATAACTCTTCCAGCCCTTAGGTCTTTTCTCTTTCTGTTTCACCACTTACAGAACTGACTTAAAATTAGCAACAGGAAAATCAGTGAAGTCTTTTTAGTTTATACTTATTTTTAATTTTTCTTAGTAGAGTGTAAAATTTCTGCTACATCACTAACCATCATAATAAAAGGGTACACTTTTGTCCTTTTGAAATATAGGAGACATGGAAAAATGAGAGTCTTTATACATTAATTCTAGAAATTATCTATCATAACCTGTCATTTTTGCAACAAAAGTAGTGAATTGGTAGATTTTTTACACTGCTTTTAGTCACGTCAACAAAAAGAAAACATGTCTCAAATAATTTGTTAGAAATTTATAAATGATAAAATACAATTTGAGTTTCAGAATGACAACCACTAATAGGAAATAAATTATTTAGCTTAATAAACTTTTAAAATTACTATTTAAAATGTAATATTTAAAGAGAGTAAGAAGAAAACTTCTTGGGGGTACACAATTCTGCTTTCCAAGAGCTCAGAATAATCCCGGCAATGAAACCTCTGAAGTAGCATCATCCAAATGTTAAATGATGTAGGAAGTGTGATATTTTTACATTGATTAGCTATATAATTGGTTTTGGGGGCCCTAAGAAATAATTTCAACTTTTATTTTAGATTCAAGGCATATATGTGTAAATTTTTAACCTGGGTATATTGAATGATGCTGAGGTTTGGGACATAACTTATCCCATCACCCAGGTCCTGAGCATAGTAACCAATAGTTTTTCAACCCTTCTCCTTCTCCCTGCCTCCTCCCCAACCCTAGAACTGACTATCAATTACTGCCATTGTCATATCCATGAATACCCATTTCCTAGCTTCCATATATAAGTGAGAACATACAGTATTTAATTTTCCATTCCTGCATTAATTTGTTTAGGATAATATCATCCAGCTGCATCCATGTTGTTGCAAAGGACATGATTCCATTCTTTATAAAGGCTGTATAGTATTCTATAGTGGATATGTACCACATTTTCTTTATTTAATCCGCCGTTGATGGGCACCTTGGTGGATTCCACATCTTTTCTACTGTGAAAAGTACTATAATGAATGTGCAAGATCATGTGTCGTTTTTGGTAGAACAGTTTCTTTCTTTCCCTTTCTTTCTTTCTTCTTTCCCCTTCCTTCCTTCCTTCCTTCCTTCCTTCCTTCCTTCCTTCCTTTCTTTCTTTCTTTTTTTCTTTCTTTCTTTCTTTCTTTCTTTCTTTCTTTCTTTCTTTCTTTCTTTCTTTCTTTCTTTCTCTCTCTCTCTTTCTCTCTTTCTCTCTTTCTCTCTTTCTCTCTTTCTCTCTTTCTCTCTTTCTTTCTTTCTTTCTTTCTTTCTTTCTTTCTTTCTTTCTTTCTTTCTTTCTTTCTTTCTTTCTTTCTTTCTCTTTCTTTCTTTCTCTTTTTTTTGATATATATCCCCAGTAATAGGATTACTACATTGATAGTTCTGTTTTAAGTTCTTTAAGAAATCTTCAAACTGCTTTCCACAGTGGCTGAACTAGTTTATATTTCCACCAACAGTTATAAGCATTCCCTTTTCTCCACAGCCTCACCAGCATCTGTTGTTTTTTTGAATTTTTAATAACAGCAATTCTGACTGGTGTGTGATAGTATCTCATTGTGGTTTTGATTCACATTTCTTTGATGGTTAGTGATGTTGAACATTTATTCACATTTATGAACAACTTGTGAGAAGTGTCTGTTCATATCTTTTGCTGATTTTAGTGGGGTTATTTGTTTTTGCTTGTTCGATAGTTTAAGTTCCTTAAAGATTCTGGACATTAGACCTCTGTGGGATGTGTATATTGCAAATATTTTTTCCCATCTGTAGTTGTCCGTTTACTCTGTGGATACTTTCTTTTGCCATGCAGAAGTTCTTTAGTTTAATTAGGACCCACTTGTAAATGTTTCCTTTTGCTGCAATTTCTTTTGAGGACTTAGTCATAAATTCTTTCCCAAGGCCAATGTCAGGAATGGTATTTCCTAGGTTTTCTTCTAGGTTTCTTATAGTTTGATATCTTAAATTTTTAATCTATCTTGAGTTAATTTTTGTGTATGGTGAAAGGTAGGAGTACAGTTTCATTCTTCAGCAAATAGCTAGCTAGCTATATCAGAACAAATTACTGAATTGAAAGTCATTCCTCATTGCTTACTTTGGTTGACTTTTTCAAAGATCAGATGGCTATAGGAGAGAGGCATTACTTTTCTCAAAGACTTTGTTCATTTTTAAAAATTATTTTCTTTTTACTTTTTGTTTGACTGAGTTAGCTCAAAAGACAGGTCTTTAAGCTCTGAAATTATTTTTTTCTACTTTGCCCAGTCCATTGATAAAGCTTGCAATTGTATTTAGAAATTCCTTAAGTGAATTATTCAATTCCAGAAGCTCTCATTAATTTGTTTTTAAGATGTTTACATCTTCCTTCATTTCCTGGATCAATTTTTTTTAAATTATTTTATTTTATTTTAAGTTCTGGGATACATGTGCAGGACGTGCAGCTTTGTGACATAGGTAAACGTTTGCCATGGTGGTTTGCTGCACCTATCACTTAGGTATTAAGCTCCACATGCATGAGCTATTTAGCTATTTATCCTGATACTCTCCCTCCTTCCACACTCCCCTGACAGGCCCCAGTGTGTGTTGTTCCTCTTCTGTGCCCATGTGTTCTTATTGTTCAACTCCCACTTATAAGTGAGAACATGGCCAGGCACAGTGGCTCATGCCTATAATTCCAGCACTTTGGAAGGCCCAGGTGGGTGGATCACCTGAGGTCGGGAGTTCCAGACCAGCCTGATCAACATGGAGAAACCCATCTCTACTAAAAATACAAAATTAGCCGGGCGTGGTGATGCATGCATGTAAGCCCAGCTACTCAGGAGGGTGAGACAGGAAAGTTGCTTAAACCCAGGAGGCAAAGGTTGCGGTGAGCCGAGATCACGCCATTGCACTCCAGCCTGGGTAACAAGGGCAAAACTCCATCTAGGGAGTGGGGGAAAGTAAGAATATGTGATGTTTGGTTTTCTTTCTTTCTTTTTTTTTTTTTTCTTTTTTTGAGACGGAATCTTGCTGTGCCACACAGGCTGGAGTACAGCACATGATCTCAGCTCACTGCAAACTTTGCCTCCCAGGTTCAAGCGATTCTCCTGCCTCAGCCTCCCGGGTAGCAGACAACAGGCATGTGCCACCACATGTGGCTAATTTTTATACTTTTACTAGTGACTGGGTTTCACCAAGTTGGCCAGGCTGGTCTCAAACTCCTGACCTAAGGTGATCCACCCCCTTGGTCTCCTAAAGTGCTGGGATAACAGCCATGAGCCACTGCACCCAGCCTATTACTGTGTTTGCTGAGGATAATGGCTTCCAGCTCTATCCATCTCATTCCTTTTTATGGCTGCGTAGTATTCCATGGTGTATATGTAGCACATTTTCTTTATCCAGTCTATCATTGATGGACATTTGGGTTGATTCCATGTCTTTGCTATTGTGAATAGTGCTACAGTGAACATATGTGTGCATGTATCTTTATAGTAGAATTATTTATATTCTTTTGGTATATACCCAATAATGGAATTGCTTGGTCAAATGGTATTACCGGTTTTAGGTATTTTGAGGAATCATCACTCTATCTTCCACAATGATTGAACTAATTTACCTTTCTACCAACAGTGTAAAATCATTTCTATTTCTCCACAGCCTCACCAGCATCTGTTGTTTCTTGACTTTTTAATAATCGCCATTCTGACTGGTATAAGATGGTATCTCATTGAGGTTTTGGTTTGTATTTCTCTAATTATGAGTAATGTTGAGCTTTTTTTCATGTTTGTCGGTTGCATAAATGTCTTCTTTTCAGAAGTGTCTGTTCATGCCCTTTGGCCAATTTGTAATGGGGTTATTTGTTTTTTTCTTATAATTTTTTTAAGTTCTTTGTAGATTCTGCATATTAGACCTTTGTCAGATGGATAGAGTGCAAAAATTTTCTCTCATTCTGTAGGTTTTCTGTTCATTCTGATTACTTCTTTTGCGGTGCAGAAGCTCTTTAGTTTAATTAGATCCCATTTGCCGTTTATTTTGGTTTTGTTGAAACTGCTTTTGACACTTTCGTCATGAAATTTTTGCCTGTGTCTATGTCCTGAATGGTATTGCCTAGATGTTTTTCTAGGGTTTTTATAGTTTTGGATTTTACATTTAGGCCTTTAATCCATCTTGAGTTAATTTTTGTATAAGATATAAGGAAAGAGTCAAATTTCAATTTTTTTGCATATGGCTGGCCAGTTCTTCCAGCATCATTTATTAAATAGGAAATTTGTTTCCCATTGCTTGTTTTTGTCATTTTTCGAAGATCAGAAGGTTGTAGACGTGCAGTCTTATTTCTGATCTATTCTGCTCTATTCGTCTATGTATCTCTTTTGGTACTGGGACCATGCTGTTTTGATTACTGTGGTTACTGTAGCCTTGTAGTATAATTTGAAGTCAGGTAATCTGATGCTTTCAGCTTTGTTCTTTTTGCTTAGGATTGTCTTGGCTATACAGGCTCTTTTTTTGTTCAATATAAATTTTAAAATACATTTTTCTAAATCTATGAAAAATGTCAGTGGTACTTCAATGAGAATAGCATTGGATCAATAAATTACTTTGAGCAGTATGGCCATTTTCACGATAGTGATTCTTCCTATCCATGGGCATTGAAAGTTTTTCCATTTGTTTGTGTTCTCTCTGATTTCCTTGAGAAGTAGTTTGCAGTTCTCCTTGAAAAGGTCCTTCACTTCCCTTGTTAGCTGTATTCCTATTTTATTCTCTTTGTAGCAGTTGTGAATTATAGTTCATTAATGATCTGGCTGTCTGCTTGGCTATTGTTGGTGTATAGCAAGACTTGTGATTTTTGCACATTGATTTTGTGTCCTGAGAATTTGCTGAGGTGCTTATCATCTTAAGAAGCTTTTGGGCTGAGATGGTGAGGTTTTCTAGATATAGGATCATGTCATCTGCAAACAGAGACAGTTTTACTTTCTCTCTTACTATCTGAATATCCTTTATTTCTTTCTCTTGCCTGATTGCCCTGTCAGCAGTGATGGATGCTGCCCCTCCCCGAAAAACTGTCATCTTAGGCATGATGATGGCCACTCTTCCACCAGGGAACTCTGTAGTCTTAGGTAGTCTCCAGCTGAGTGGCTGCTGAGGTTTCTTGGGTGTGGTAGCACAATCACTCATTGCCTCCCTTGCCTGGGGGTGGGAGCTCCCTTTGCCCCATGTGGCTCCCAGGTGAGCCATTGCACCACCCTGCTTTTCCTCACTCTCCACGGGTTGCACCAACCAGCTCGTTGGTCCCAGTGAGAGAACTTGTATACCTCAGTTGTGAGTGCAGGATTCACTCACTGTTTTCATTATCTCAGTGGGCCTGGATTGCTCTAAAAGTTTGTTTGTGTGGATTTCTCAACCTTGTTTTTGATCTAGTTAAGCTTCCTTGCAATCCATGCTTTGAAATCTTTATCTGTCATTTTTCAGTTTCCATTTTGGTTACAGACTGTTGTTGGAGATCTGGTGTGATCCTTTGATGGTGTCATTGATTCACATATTTTTATGGTGCCAGATTTCTTGTATACAGAATTCTTCTATAGCCGTATGTGTTTTTGTTGAAAGTTTTTATACTGGCCTGTGTATTTCAATCTACAAGTTAGTAGAAGGTACTTATACATAAGAACCAGAAACAGTGACTGAGTATAAACTTGTTTATTGGGAGAAGCTCTCTGTTTCCTCAGGCTGATTCATGGAATGCATATTGATTTGAGATCCCTCCTCAGTCCTGAGGTGTAGCTGGGGGAAAGATGGGTGGGGTCAGACCAGGCAGGAGAGCCTATGGGGCTCCCAAAGGCAGGTGCAAGCACCAGTGCTAAGAGGGAATCTGGTAGGTAGACACCAAGCAAAGCACCCAGAGCTGTGCCTAGGTGTGTAGTTTAGAAACCTCCTCAGCCCAAGCTCTCTGCACGGGGACTGGGGTGGCCAAAACTCCTAATCCAAGATAGTGGGTACTCAAGATGCCTGGAGATCTGCCTGGGTGTGGAGCATAGAGGGCCACACTGCACCATAATCTATGCCTAGGAAGGGTGGGTAGCTCAGGCTGCTGAACCAGCTGAACTGGTACTCTGAATGCCTAGAAATCTACCTGGTCATGACCATGCACAAGATCTCTGCACTTGAAGGGTGGGGCAATCAGGTTGGTAATCCATGCAAGGAGGTGCTCCAGATTTCTGGAGATCTCCCTACATGTGGAGTGAAAAGGGTCTCACTGCACCATGATCTATGCACAGGAAAGGTGCGATAGCTCAGGCTGCTGATCCAGACAAGAGGATGCTCTGAATACCTGAAGATCTGCATGGGTATGGAACAGAAAGGGTGCCAACTGCATCACAATCTTAGTGGATTACGCTGGGCTGCCCAGACATGACACATGCAGACCTGTTCCAGGTCACCAAGCTGGCCCTGGCTACAAATCTCATTGTACAGGAGAAAACGCAGCTTTAAAAGTATTCTTCCCATGCCAGGCCTGTGACAAGTGAGAGCACAATTCCAGTGCCTACTGCTGAGAATCTTTTCACTGCTCAGGCTGGGGAGACTCCTATCCCACTCACTCAATAATAGAAGATCCAATCTCTGGCCTGAGATACATGGCCATGCTTACCAAAGAATGCTGACTTTATATGTGCCCAGATTAAAAATGGAATCTTACACTCAACCACAGATCTGAGGAAATGTCTACATCTTTACCAAGTGTCCTTGCATCACAGTATCTCCAGACCTTCCCCCAAGTTAGCTCGAGAAGTTAGGAGAAACAAACTGCTCTCATACCGGGTGTATTAGTCCATTTTCATACTGCTATAAAGAACTGCCTGAGACTAGGTAATTTACAGAGGAAAGAGGTTTAATTGACTCACAGTTTAGTATGGCTAGGGAGGAATCAGGAAACTTACAATCATGGCAGAAGGCGAAGGGAAAGCAAGACATCTTCTTCACAAGGCAGCAGGAAGGAGAAGTGTCAAGAGAAGGAAAGTTTATAAAATCATCAGATCTCATGGGAATTCACTCACTATTACAAAAACAGCATGGGGAAACTGCACCCATGATTCAATTACCTCCACCTTGTCTTTCCCTTGACATATAGGGATTATGAGGATTATGGGAAGTACAATTCAAGATGAGATTTGGGTGGGGACACAATGCATAACCATATCATTATGCCCCTGGGCCCTCTCAAATCACATGTCTTTTTTACATTTCAAAACTGATCATGCATTCCTGACAGTCCACCAAAGTCTTAATTCATTTCAGCATTAACCCAAAAGTCCAAGTCCAAATTCTTATTTGAGACAAGGCAAGTCTCTTCTGCCTATGAGCCTATAAAATCAAAAGTAAGTTAGTTACGTCCTAGATAAAATGGGCATACAGAAATTGGGTTAATACACCCATTCCAAATGGGAGAAATTGGCCAAAACAAAGGGACTATGGGTCCCAAGCAAGTCCTAAATCCAGTGGGTCAGTCATATCTTAAAGCTTCAAAATGATCTCCTTTGAGTCTGTCTCACATCCAGGTCACGTTGATGCAAGAGGTGGGTTTCCATGGTCTTGGGCAGGTCCACCAGTGTGACACTTTAGAGTACACCTCCCCTACTGGCTGCTTTCACAGACTGGTGTTGAGTGTCTGAGTATTATCCAGGTGCACAGTGCTAAATGTCAGTGGATCTATAATTCTGGGTTCTGAAAAATGGTAGCCCTCTTATCACAGCTCCACTGGGCATTGCCCCAGTGGGGACTCTGTGTGGGGCTCTAACCCCCACAGTTCCCTTCTCTATTGCCCTAGCATAGGTTCTCTCTCAGGTCTCCACCCCCTTAGCAAACTTCTGCCTGGACATCCAGGCATTTTCATACATCCTCTGAAATCTAGGTGAACGTTTTTAAACTTTAGTTCTTGTCTTTCATGTACTGGCAGGACCAATACCATGTGGAAGCCACCAAGGCTTAAAGCTTACACCCTCTGAGCTGTACATTGCCCCCTTTTAGCTATGACCAGGATGCAGGGCACTAAGTCCCCAGACTGCATAAAGCAGCAAGGCCCTGGGCCCAGCCAATGAAGCAATTTTTTTTTTTTTTTTTTTTTTTTTGCCTAGGCCTCTGGGATTTTAATGGAAGCAGCTACCGTGAAGACTTCCGATGTGCTCTGGAGACATTTCTCCCATTGTCTTGGTAATTAACATTTGACTCCTTGTTACTTATGCAAGTGTTTGCAGCTGGCTTGACTTTACCCCAGAAAATGGGTTTTTCTTTTCCATAGCATTGCCAGGCGGAATATTTTCCAAACTTTTATGCTCTGCTTTCCTTTTAAATGTAAGATCCAATTGCAAATCATATCTTTGTGAATGCATAAAACTAAATTCTTTTAAGAGCATACAGGCCACATCTAGAATGCTTTGTGTTTAGAAATTTCTTCTGACAGATACCCTAAATCATCTCTCTCAGTTCAAAGTTCCACAAAACTCTAGGGCAGGGGCAAAATGCCACCAGTCTCTTTGCTAAAACATAGCAAGAGTCACCTTTATTCCAGTTCCCAACAAGTTAATCATCTCCATCTGAGACCACCTCAGCCTGGACTTCATTGTTCATATCACTATCAGCATTTTGGTCAAAGCCAAATCTCTAGGAAGTTCCAAACTTTCCCACATCTTCCTGTCTTTTTCTGAGCCCTCCAAACTGTTCCAACCTTTGCCTGTTACCCAGTTCCATAGTCACTTTCACATTTTCCAGTATCTTTACATCAGCACCCCACTCTACCAGTATCAATTTCCTGAATTAGTCCACTTTCATACTGGTATAAAGAACTGCTAAAGACTAGGTCATTTACAAAGGAAAGAGGTTTTATTGACTTACAGTTAAGCATGGCTAGGGAAGGCTCAGAAAACTTATAATCATGACAGAAGGGGCAGGGGAAGCAAGGTAACTTTTTCCCAAGGCAGCAGGAGGGAGAAGGAGAAGTGCTGAGAGAAAGAGCAAGAACTCCTTATAAAACCATCAGACCTCATGAGAACTCACTATCATGAGAACAGCATGGGGGAAGCTGCCCCCATGATTCAATTATCTCCACCTGGTCTCTTCTTTGACACATGGGGATTATGGGAATTACAATTCAAGATGAGATTTGGGTGGGGACACAAAGCCTTACCATATCAATGGAAGATGTGACAGAGGAAGGGAGCCTCCCTCTCTGATTTACCTTTCCTCTGGGGATCCCAGCTTTATTACCCAGATGCCATCACAGGAGCTATTTGACTCCATTTTTCTCCACAGAATCTGGGCTGTCCTTTGTGATTCTGATGGATTATCATTCTTTTTCTTGAATTAAAGCTAACAGAGTTTATCCTTATGTGCTATATTTCTATTTCAAGTGGTGAGGCATACTAAAAGCCTCTAATCTGCCATCTTGGGAAAAAATGCTATATATTTAGCTTTTATATAGGTCTTGATTTTGTAATGCAGATCCCAGAGCTATGAACAAAAAGTAGCTCTTAATTATTTTGGATAATTAAACTAATTCCAACTCATATATCTTTCACCTCATTTCTACATCAGAATAGTAACTTTTTAATTAAAGAGGCAGCAAAAGATTATATGCTATTCTCACACATTTATAATCATCTTATGTAAAGAAAGATACAAAGGAACAATGGTTTTTGAATTTCAAATAAAATTTAAAAAAATTATTAATAGGTTGCAGAGTTTATTATTTAAATTACAGGTAATATAGATTTTAAAATTTATAGTATTGAAAAATTATTTACAGCCACAATTCTTCTATACAGGGTGAGAAAGATAAATAAAAACATACTGGCCATTTTACTGATACTCTTATTCTAAATGTAGAGGTATTTTAAATATTTTCTTCAGTATTAAAGATGGTTCAAGGTGTTACAAATATAGATGAACTGACAAAATTGGGACATGTCCTTTTATGTAATATAAATTAATATATTTTTAGAAGAGATGTACCTAGCATTTATTAAGCAACCCTTGGCCTTCCTCATCTATCTTGCCTCGGATTCTCTTAGTGAGTCTTTATATAATGCTTTGAGCCTTTATAATCTATGGAAAAAGATGACCACTACCTTCTGAAGTTTCTGTCACTACTAATAAATATAATGGGTGCCTCAAGAGAGGATCTCTTCACCCAGGCTTTTTTTTTACCTATCTGGATAAAGAAAGCATTTTCAAGACATTTCTCCACAAAGAAGTTATTTGTAGTTGATTTTGGTTTGTTCTAATGCTGACATTGACAGGGCTTTTACATAATTTATCTTGTCTTGTGGTAATTTATTCCTATACAAGAGAGAGACACTGTAGTCTGTGTAGTCCTACTGAGGGAAAAGGAGGAACTTTCTATGCTCAAGCTCCGGCCTTCCCGGGCAGTGCTAAATCCCAGTATCATGGCCAGAATCCATTGCCAGTATGTATATCTTATTTCCACTATCATGGACTCATTCTTTTCCTCATGTCTGTCCAGGACTAGATATTCAGGGATGTGAAACATACCTGCTTGGCTGAGGAAATCACACATAAGCTTCTATAATTGTAAGACCTATAGAGGACAGAGAAGCTCAAGTAAACATACTATTCAAATTTAAAATTTTTTCATCAAGGAGAATGCAAAACAGAATTTATATTAGAAAAAACCCTTTAAAACATGATAAAACATGGGAAGAGACTCATGATTTACAACAAAACCAAGGGAAATGTGAGGAAAGAAATCTCTACATCATAAAAATGAGATAAGACAGTAGTTGAAGTAAAAATTAGTTTCATTAAGTTGTACCTTTCTGTCTTTTTTGGTATAAAATACATCTAAATTCTAAAATATAATAACTTGCAAAATTTGTTTCTATAAACTATACATTGCCTGTTAAAATGTAGCATGTTCTACTGCTGACTGGTAAATTGCAGTCATAATTTTAGACGCACTTTCTTGCTATTGTTTCAATAGAAAAGAAATGACAATAAGGTTACTAATTTCCTTAAAGTTTTAAAATGTGAGGCAATACTATGCTACGATCAGACTTACCAAATTTACTAGTTTAATGAAAGCAACTGCCTTGTTTTCTTAGTTCTAAATGGTTAAGTTACCTACGTTTCTCAGGACACAGAAGCCTACAGATAACACAGGATCATAAAATCATTCTCTAGTTCTGCTTTTCTTTCTTCAGGAACTACAGCCCCTTCAAAATTATCCTGAAATATCACAGAACTCTCATGGTGTCACATTCTCAGCTAATCAATAAATTAGATCCCTCAGCTAAACTATGGTAATGAACATTTTCAACTTCCTCAATTTTGGTCCCATGTGATAATACCCACTGTTGCTACCATTACCACTAGAAAAAAAAAAAAAAAAAAGGTCAGTATCCGCTGAATTGTATTTCATGCAAACTTAACTCAAGAAACCGACCTGAGTTAGTCATGGGTGTCATGGGAACCAGGAGAGGTTTCTCAGAAAAGGGAGAAGTAACGTGAGACAAGAATAATGAGTAATAACAGGTTTCTACTTCAGAAATATAGAAGAATAAGTATTTTGATTGGATCTTCTTCAATAGTGTAAGAGTATTACAGATTTCGTGCTGAAATAATTACTTCTTAAAGTTGATTGAGCTTGCAAGAACATCAGAAAAATCTTCAAGAGTCAAAAATAAATAAAAAATTAACACTTAGTTGAAAGTAGAAAATGCTGTTTCTCTAGAGACAATTAATTGTATCTATACTGTGAGATACAGAAACAACCACCAGACATTCTTTAGGTATTAACAAGTAAAATTGTCAAAAGATATAGTTGTCAAAATTTATAAAAACTGTATTCTAGGATTAAACAAAAAGTTAAATGCAATTGTTTTCTAGTATTAGGGAATTATATGTTGAATCTGAAAAAAATAAAATTACCTAAATTGCAGCAGAGAGAAAAAATATACTGAAAAATAAAATGTGTGTGTACATGTGAACACATGTATGATAGAATAAGAAAAGTTATCTCTAATAAGATTCCTGTAAAAAGAAAGTAGAGAAAATAAAAGAGATGTAACATGCAGGTTAAGAATACACCAAAACTAATGAAAGACATGAATCCATAGATATTGAAGAAGGTAAATATCAAAAGCAACAATAGTAAGAAAATATGTTTTAAAACAAGAGAAGACAAAACTGTGAATGGGTTAACTGTCCTGCATAATATGTCAGAGAAAGTACAAAGGAATACATTCAAAATGGCAGATGGAAGGAGAGAATAAAGAAAATATAAGATGGCGCAAGCTACCACAATGAAGGCATTTTATGAAGGTAGAAAAATATCTTAGCAACCAACATACACATAAAATAATTATTTGTCCTAATTTATAACGAAATGCTTAAATAAATGCATAAAACATGAATATGCCAACAACAACAAAAAAGCTGTTCGCAGAGGAGAAAAGTGAATGGCCATTTAGCATGCGAAAAGCTGTTCAATTTAATTAGCATTCAGGAAAACATAAATTAAGGCCTAAGATATACCGTTTTATACCCATTAGATTGGCAAAATTGAAAAGTTGGCAAATACTAAGTATGGATATGGGTATGGAGAAGTGAGAAACTTTAGACATAGCTGGTGGGAATTTAATTTGGAAAACAATTTGACATTATCTTGCAAAACTGAATATGCCCATGTTGTACAAATCAACAATTCCTCACCTAAATACAGTGTTTAAAGAGATAATTTTGCATATATGTATCTGTAGACATACAAATAAAATGTCAGGGTAGCATTATTTATAATAACAACAATCAAAATGGAAAAAATCATCAACAACATATGATTAAATAATTTGCAGTATATTTATACCTTTAGAATATGGTATATCAGTGAAACTACATGAATAGGCCACATGATGGATAGGACATAATAAAGTAAGTTGCAGAAAACAATTACATATAATAACATTTATAATCCTAGGACTAAAGAAAATTATACCATAAAAGACAAGAAACTGATAAACACAAAAGTCAGAATATGGGATATTTTCTAATGAAGAAGGTATTGGGATACAGAGGAATATTGTCACTCTATTGGTAATATGTTATTTTGCTTATGTGTTGGGTGTTGGCTCAATAATTTGCTGTATTATTCTACGGTATTTCTTTTGCTTTATTTTTGTTATATGTATTATTCTTTTTTTCTTATGTATTTTCTTTTTCTAGATTAATTATTGAAGTATAAAAAAAGAATTATTAGGAACTGTACACATTAAGAGAGAAAGGAAGTGGACAGTAAGCCAAAAATATTCAATGGCTACAAATTCAGGGCCAACATACAGGAAACATTAAGTTTCCAATTATGTTGTTGCTCATTGTAGGAGCATCTGCTCTCTATATTCCATGTGTCAAGGGAAAATATATCTGAGTTAAAGGTCCTGACCCCTTCCGCTGTAATTGCTAATGTTGATGATATGCTGAGGGTTGCCCAGTAGAATGCAGGTTACCCAGTTAAATTTGAATTTCAGAGGAACAATCAATATTTATTTTTAGTATAGGTATGGCCTCAAATACTACAAGGACTTACTTAAAAATTATATATATGTGAGAGATATAAAAATATATCATATGTTTGTATATAATATATGTACATAGGTGAAATATATATATTTATTTATAGCGCTCTCTCTCCATACACACACACACACACACACACACACACACACACACACACGTATATGTATGTATTGCTTATCTTAAATTTAACTGGGTATTCTGTATTTTTATTTAGTAAATCTGCCAACACAATTTATGCCCCATACATTCACATCTGAAGTTACTACTTCCTGTCTCTGAAGAACATGTTTACTTGAATGCTACTTATGTTTCACACTCTTAAGTTCTTTTAGTCTACACTATGTTTTTTACAGCCTTTAAAAAAAAAATCAGGAATGATGCCAGAAAACCATGAATGACTGAGAGCATATTGTATATCACACCACCCTGCTTCTGACTCTCTGTGAATCAAAATCATGTGCCAGACTCCCCTTCTCTTAGGTTGAATTCTTTCCCAGCAATCTCCCAGTGCTCCCACGCAAATAGAACAATTGAAGGACTTGCTATTACATTCCTTTAGACATACCCACACGTGACTAAGCCCTTCAATAAATAAAAACCTAAGTTCAGTGCAGGACCCAAGTGAAATTGAACATTCAATTGATGAAGAGCTGCAATGATCACTAGCAGAGTTGAGAATTCTTAACTAACATTAATTATAAAACTTATAAGAAGTCCCTTGTCAAGATGTAAAGTGTTTTTCTGAATTTCTGGTCAAATTCTTTTGTGTGTTCTTTTTACACATAGTGAATTAGATAAACAGAACAATTAAAATTGTATAATTTAAAATTAAATATACATTTTTTATTTTAGTTTGATTTCCTCTAGATGTAGGTGACATTCTCCAATAGAACGTTTTCAATTTTTTTCAAAGGGTTCTAAAATCAAGATTTAAGAACCACAAGCAACCACAAAGTATACCAAATTATGGAAAATTCATAACCTAGAAAATATTGGACAGAAGAACAAAATCTTGTTTTTCTGTGAAATTGTACTTTCAGCTTTACTGGGTCAATTTTGTGATTACATATAAATTCAAACCAGTATATTGATTATGTAAATCCTTTACTTGTTTCTATTTATATTCTTTTGATAATTTCTTCTTTGTGTTCCTTCCCTGTGTAGTCTTGCTTATATTTGGATACATCAGCATAAAAAAGTAGAATGTTAGCAGGCAAAATATAATAGCACACATTGCTAAACAATGAAAGAGGAACTCTGCTAAACATCATTGAAATCGAAAAATGTAGTACAATTTTTATACAGTTTAAAATATACTTTCCAATATGTTTATGTTATGTTTCTGTGCTTGGGAATTTGAGTATTGAATGGTCTATATATAAGGTGTTATAATTGTCATATCTTTTTAGGAAATCAATTGCCATGATACTAGAAATACCTATTTGGTACAGGATGCCAAAGAATTTTCTACTGAACTTGTGGGTCTTGGCTCGGGAATAAACAATTTTTTTTTTTGAGACAGAGTCTTTCTCTGTCCCCCAGGCTGGAGTGCAGTGGCACGATCTTGGCTCACTGCAACCTCTGCCTCCCAGGTTCAAGTGATTCTCCTGCCTCAGCCCCCTGAGTAGCTGGGATTACAGGTGCCTGCCACCAGCCCTGGCTAATTTTTTAAATTTTTTTAGTAGAGACGAGGTTTCACCATCTTGACCAGGCTGGTCTTGAACTCCTGTCGTGATCCACCCACTTCAGCCTCCCAAAGTGCTAGGATTACAGGTGTGAGCCACTGCGTCCAGCCACAATTTTTTTTAACTACTAAATGTTTATACTATGTTTATTGTAGAACTACAATAACAATTAATTAAGAGGACTAAATCATCTTTTTGCTTTTGTAACCCAGAAAACAGAGACAGACTATGATCATATGAACCACTTAAACCTGCAAAATTTGCTTAAATGAAAACCTGAGTTAGAATGATCAGAATCTGTGTGCCTGATTGGATCTACCTCAGTAAGGAAGCTTATAAAACGTATTTTGAAAGAATTACTAGATTGGTTGATAAGGGAAATGCATTAGACAAATTTAATTTAATAAGAAGTTTTCATGAGATTAAAGCTCAAGTAAGGTTGGATGATATTTCAATTAGATGGATTTCAAACTGATTGAATAGTGGTATTCAAATAATGTTGGGTAGAGGACAAATGTCAGTCTGTAAAGCATTTCACAGAATTCTGACCTTGAATATGTTTTGTTCACTATCAATAACATGAATGGAAAATGACATCAATCAAGGAAAAAAACAACTTAATTTATAGTATGATAAAATCAGGTTTCCAACCCATCTTGATAAGAGTAGTGAGCCATATCTTGCAAGATGACATGCAATAGATGTTCACATCTAAAAATTCAAATGCAGTAGAATAGTACCTTACTGATGAAAGGTAAGGAAATTCAATGTGAGTTTCAATTACAAAAATGTTAATGCAGTTATATATTACATTACATTACTGTAATCTCTTGATTAAAGAATGAGATGGTCCTTTTCCTATCAGTTGCTCAACTACTTCCAGAATGATGTGTTTTATACACACACATGCACACACACAGAGAAATATACTATAAAGGATATAACAAGAATGGTAAAATTGTAACAAAAAATTCTGCCTGAGGAAGAGTTAGCTATAGATACCAGAAATGTCTAGTCATTAAAATTTTTCAAACTGAAGAACAGACGATAAAATATGTTTTCAAATGTCTGGAGCACCATGATACAAAAGAATTCTGTTATAAAAAATGTAGAAGGCACTTCTGGTTTCCAATCCTGCATGTAAGATGCTTAGAAGTCACCACTTCATCGTAATAAGTAAAACTCTGAAAATACTGAAAACTCAACAACTTTTCTTACATCTGTAAGAGAAGTGAGGTCACAAGGTAAACCTCTGCCAAAAAAAAAGGGGGGGGGGGGGAAACATTGACAGGAGAATACAGAGAATCACAACTTACTGCAGCAGAAACCAATGAGCCAAAATCTTTGCGGGAACCAGTGCTGAGGAGGAAAACCTCAGTTGTAGTTATCAAATAGCTGAAGGCTCACTGTGGGCAAGTCTAACAGCTAAGAACTCTAGAAAGACCCATGTACCCGCCTTACTGTTGTATTTTACCTCCTAGAGCTCTACTAGGGTCTCAGAAAAATATTTCCTTGTCCTTCTGATTGCGGTCAGGGGTTTTGAAACACACAGAGCACTCTGTTCTAACAAGGTCTGCTCTTGGCAAAAATATTTAGCCAGAGCTTCACTGCTGGGATTTTATCAGCTCCAAACTGACCTGGAGGAAGGGAAATACCAAACTCCAACCTACTTTAGACCTCCTGTCTCACTTAAAATGAGTGGAGAGGCCCTGAGAAGCAAGTGTGAGGTTCACTTTCCAGAGGCACAGGCTCCCTAAAAGACTGAGACCTCATTATAGACTATGGAACACCTTTCCTCCCACAAGACTTCACTACCACATTACTAAAGCCCTATTTAAAACAGTTCTTTTTATCCAGTATACCACATAAAGATATCAACGAAAACTTACAAAACAAACTAAGCGGCAAAAAAAGCACAGTTTGAAGAAACAGAGCAAGCATCAAACCACATTTAGGTATGGGAAGAATGCTGAAATTTCAAAACAACTATGATTAACTTGGTAAGGGCTATAATGGATAAAGTAGAGAGGATGCAAGGACAGATCGTCAAGGTAAGTAGGTAGATGGAAATTCTAGGAAGAAAGCAAAAAGGTACTAAAGATTTAAAAAACTGTAATAGAAATAAGGGTGATTTACATGGTCTTGTTAATAGAGTGAATGTGGCTGAGGAAAGAATCTCAGAACTTAAAGATATCTCAGTAGATACCTCAACAACATAAATCAAAGAGAAAAAAAAGACTGAAAAATAAAAGAAACTGAACAAAATATCCAGGGACTGTGGGGTACCTACAAAATGTATGCCATATGTATAACAGGAACATCAGAAGTAAAAATCAAGAAGGAAAAAAACAGAACAAATATTGGAAAAAATAATGACTGAGAATTTCCCCAAATTAATATCGGATTAAAAAAAAACCCCACAGATCCAGGAAGTTCAACAGAAAAAAAAAGCAGTACAAATATGAAAATAAAACTACACCTAGGCATATCATTTATAAAGCACACAAAATCAAAGACTAAAAAAAAAAAAATCATGGTCAGGTGTGGTGACTCATGCCTGTAATCCCAGCACATTGCAAGGAACGAGACAGGGAATCTGAAGCTAGGATTATCAGACCAGCCTGGGCAACGAAGTGAGACCTCAACTCTACAAAAAAATAAAAAATAAAATATATTAACCAGGAACAATAGTAGCCTATCCCTGTAGTCCCAGCTATTCAGGAAGCTGAAGTGGGAGTATTGCTTGAGCTCAGGAGTTCAAGGATGCAGTCAGCTGTAATCATGTCACTGCAATCCAACTTGGGTGACAGAGTGAGACTTGATGTCATTAAAAAAAATAATAATAATAATTGAATTTTTAAAAAATCCTGAAAGAAGACAGAAGAAAAAAAATCAACAAATTAACAAATTTACTTGTTATAAAAAGAACGAAGATAAGAATTACATCTGACTTTCCTCACAAACCATGTCAGCAAGAAGAGCATGAAATTAACTATTCAAAGCATTGAGAGAGAGAGCAAGAGAGAGAAAACAAAACAAAACAACAACAACAACAACAAAAACCAACACCGAGCTAGAATTCTATAACCTGTGAAATTTTTCTTCAAAAGTGAAGCGGGGCTGGGTGTCGTGGCTCATGTCTGTAATCCCAGCACTTTGGGAGGCTGAGGTGGGTAGATCACTTGAGGCCAGGAGTTCGAGACCAGCATGGCGAAACCCCATCTCTACTAAAAATATGTCTCTACTAAAAATACAAAAATTACCCAGGCGTGGTGGTGTGCACCTGTAATCCCAGCTACTAGGGAGGTTGACTTAGGAGAATCACTTGAACCCAGGAGGCGGAGGTTGCAGTGAGCCAAGATTGCACCACTGTACTCCAGCCTGGGCAACAGAGCAAGACTCCATCTCAAAAAAAAAGAAAAAAAAAAAAAAGTGAAGAGGTAATAAAGTCTTTCTCAAACAAATAAAAATTGAAGGAATTGACTGCCAGTGTATCTTTCTTGCAAAAAATTGTTAAAAGAAGTTATTTAGAGAAGGAAAATGATATAGTTTAAAAACTCACCTATGTAAAGAAAGGAAAAGTGTCAGGGAAGAAATAAATGAAAGTAAAATAAAAACTTACATTTTTTCTTTTTAAAAATTAATCTATCAATAACAATGTATAGAAAATAACATTCATCAATGACAAACAAGATAAAATCATCATTTGATAAAATCAGATTCGACTAAGATCAGAAACAAGGTGAGGATATGGTCTCTCACAACTGCTTTTTGAAATTGCACTGAAAGTCCTAGCTAATGCAATAAAGCAAGAAAATAAAAAGTATTCAGATTAGAAAGGAAGAAATAAAGATGTCCTTGTTTGCAGATGACATGATTATCTATATAGCAAACCTGAAAGAATCAATAAATACTCTTGGAACTATTAAGCAATTTTTATGGTGCTATAGGACACAAGGTTAATATATAAAATTGGATCGGGCCGGGCGCGGTGGCTCAAGCCTGTAATCCCAGCACTTTGGGAGGCCGAGGCGGGTGGATCACGAGGTCAGGAGATCAAGACCATCCTGGCTAACATGGTGAAACCCCGTCTCTACTAAAAATACAAAAAAAAAAAAAAAAAATTAGCCGGGCGAGGTGGCGGGCGCCTGTAGTCCCAGCTACTCGGAGGCTGAGGCGGGAGAATGGCATGAACCCGGGAGGTGGAGCTTGCAGTGAGCCGAGATCGCGCCACTGCACTCCAGCCTGGGCGACAGAGCGAGACTCCGTCTCAAAAAAATAAAATAAAATAAAATAAAAATAAAAAAATAAAAAATAAAAAAATAAAATTGGATCACTTTCCTGTATACCAGCAATAAAGAAGTAGAACTTGAAATTAAAAGTACCATATACATTAGCACACCTAAAAATAAAATAGTTGGAACAGATCTAACAAAATAGGTATAATATCTATATGAGAAAAGCAATACTCAGAGAAAATAGCTCAAAGAAAAACTAAATAAATAAAAGGATACTCCATGTTCATCAACAAGACGACAGCATTGTCAAGATGTCAGATCTTCTCAACTTGGTGTGTTGAGTTAATGAAATCCAAATAAAAATTTCAGCATATTATTTTGTGGATATCAAAAATCTGATTCAAAACTTTATATTTTGAGATAAAAGGCCCAAAATAACCTACCCAATACTGGAGAAGAAAAATGAAAGTTGAAGGATTGACACTACCCAAATTCAAGCCTTACTATAAAGGTACAATAATCAAGGCAGTGTGGTATCAGTGAAAGAATAGACAAATATGGTGATGGAACAAAATAGAGAGCCCAGAAATAGACCCACGTAATACAGTCAACTGTCCTTTGGAAAAGGAACAAAGGCAATACTATAGGGAAAATGATTTTTAACAAATGATGGTGAAACAACTGGGCATTCACATGAAAAAAAAAATTGCATCTAGATACAGACCTTAAACCCTTCACAAAAATAAACTTTCAGTGGATCATAGAACTAAAAGTAAAACATAAAACTGTCAAAGACATACAAGAAAACATAGAAATCTAGATGGCCTTGGGTTTGATGATGAGTTTTTGTATACAACAATAAACACGTGATCTATGAGAGAAAGAGTTGATAAGCCAGACTTCATTAACGTTTAAAAAATTCTGCTCTGTCAAAGTCATTGATGAGAGAATAAAAAGACAAGCTACAGACTGCAAAAAAAAAAAAATTTGCTCAAGACATATCCGATAAATGACTGTTACCCAAAACATACAATTAAGAAGTCTTAAAACTCAACCATGAGGAGAAAAAAAAAAAAAAGTCAACTAAAAACACAGGCCAAAGACCTTAAAAGACACCACACCAAAAAACAAGATGTACAGATGACAAATAAGCATATGAAAAGATGCTTCACATCATATGTCATCAGAGAAATACAAATTAAAACAGCAAAGAGATACCAATACACAACTCTTAGAATTGTCATTGTCCAGAATACTGACAACAGTAGATGCTGGCAAGGTTGTGGAGAAAGAGGAATTGTATTTCATTGCTGGTGGGAATGCGAAATGGTACAGCCACTTTGGAAGACAGTTTGGTGGTTTCATACAAAGATAAATGTGCTCTTATCACATGATACAACAATCATGCCCCCATGGTATTTACCTGAAGGAGTTGAAAGCTTATGTCCACACAAAAGCCTGTGCATGGATGTGTTTATAGCTGCTTTATTCATAGTTGTCAAAACTTGGAAGAAACTAAGATATCCTTCAGTAGGTGAAAAATAAACTGTAATATATCCAGACAATGGAATATTATGCAGTGCTACAAATACATGAGGTATCAAGTCATAAAAACACAAAGATGTAACTTTAACGTCTATTACTAAGTGAAAGAAGCCAATCTGAATAGTCTACATACTGTGTGATTTCAATGCTATAACATTCTGGAAAAGGCAAAATCATGGAGCAGTAAAAAGATCAGTGGTTGTTAGTAGTTAGGAGGGAGGGAAGGATAAATAGATGGAGCAGAGGGGCTATTTAGGGAAGTGAAACCACTTTGTATGATACTATAATAGTGGATATATGTTTTTATAAATTTGTCCAAACCTATAGAATGTACATCAAGAGTAAACCCTAATTTAGGTTATAGAGTCTGGGTGATAAAGGTGTGTCAATTTAGGTTCATCAATTATAATAAATGCACCACTATGGCAGGGGATGTTTATAATGTGGGAGGCGATGCAAGTTTGGGGGCTGGGGGCATATGGAAAATCTCTGTGCCTTCTGTTCAGTTTTGCTGTGAACCTAAAACCGCTTTAAAAATAAAATCTATAAAAAATGCATGATGTCAGTAAGTAAAACTAGGGCCAAAATGCAAGTCTACATTGACACAGATTTTCACTCTATATAAGGAAAATATGAAAGTCTAATTGGCTATTCTGCTTTTGGTTATCCTTGTTCCTTAATCATGCTCTAAATGATTATTCGTTTGTGATGTTGCAGAGATTTCAGATATTAGATAATAAAATGATCTAAAGGACATTTAAAATCACTCCGAGCCCTGACTTAATGAGGGTAGCGTCATTATTTAACTAGATCTCAAATTTATTTTTATCTTATCTTTTAGCACCATTTTTGAGCATTTTATATTCTTAACACTTACTGGAGCATAATAGATATTCCAAGAAATTTCCAAAACTTCAAATGGATGCCAGCTCATTAGTTATACATGATTCTGCTTTAGTCAATATAACATGTTGATAAAGGGACACATAACTTTTTTCTCACCTAAATGGTATTTTGCTTGAGGTCCATGTTTTATGTATGTTATCATCAAAAATGATAGACTATCTCAGGAAACAGTATACTAAGACAGAACCGAAGAGCTTCAGAGGAAGTGGATGTGAAAGCAAACTAAAAAGACCAATGTTAAACATGAAAGCATGATAAGAGAAAAGAAATACAAAAAAGTTCATCAAAGACAAAAGAGTACAATTGAAGAAAATACCATCAAAGAATAAGAAGCGATTAAAATTGAAAGAGGAAGAAACCATCAAAAAGGAGAGAATATGACACAATAGGTCAATGCAGCTCACATCAAGTGACTGGAGCACATCCGAAAACAACTGGAAATGTGAAACTCATGAGAGGCGCTATGTTACATTAGAAATTGCATTAAAATTAAGCCAGTCACCATAAAGGAATATAATTTTAATAGGGAAAAGTAGCCCTACAAAGGAAAGGGCCGCTTCACTGGGAATTTTCAACAGGAGCTCTAAAAACACATGATACAGATAATATGTCCCATAAACAAAGGGACGCTGCAGAAAACATGCCAAGGCCAGTCCACAGGCAAAGAGGAGGGAGGACAGTGTTGGGTACAAAAACAGCACTGCAAAAACAGTGATAATAAAGAGGGAAGGAAGATTGAGTTGGAAAGAACTTTAGCGAATTACTGAAATATAACTTTTTTACCAAGAATACAAAAAAATATCTGAGGGAGTGAATCTCTTTCTCTCATAGATACATACACATACCTGCACACACACACACACACACACACACACACACACACACACACACACTACACTAGAACAATCTACCCCTTCATTTAAACTGCATTCTGACGTCTGAATCATCACTAGTTACCTAGCTAAGGCAGATAACTATAACCATCTTCTCATCATAACCAAGTTCCACTGTGAAACCTTAAACTTGAGGGATGATTCCCACTCCCCAAGCAAGTCGATGCTATACATGAATGTAATCTATCCATCAATTACTAAATTAAGTCTCAAATTACTATTATGCTTCTCTTATTATGGGCCTCTAAAAAACTTGAAACACAAAGTGAGTGTTTAGAAATATATGTAATAAAGCTCTGTTTTTTGAACCTTTACAATACAGAATGGTTGTCTTATGCTGCTTATAAATCTGTCTCAGTGTTTTAGATAGAGTCCAAGATCTAAAAACTAAACACCTACCCTTTAGTATTTAACCTCCCTATTAGAAGCATAATATAACATCAACAAGCAGAATTATATAGGGCCCTTATCAATCACCTTAATAGTATTCGTGAGAATGTGAGGAAATGCGCATTTTCATATGCCATCGACAAAAAAATAATTCATACAAATAAACTGGAGAATTATTTAGCAAAGCCTTCAGAAATTTGAATCAAAACCTTTACAAGTGCTTAACTTGTTTAACTTAGCAAGTTTCCTTTTAGGGATTTATAAAGACAACAATCAGTTAAGTGTACAGAGACATATAAGGGACATACACTACAGGGTAGTTTATATTAACATAATGAAAACAATCTGAATGTCAACTGAAAGGGGACAAGTTAAATAAATTATGATGTGGATAGAATAGTGTGTAGCCTTTCCAAATGATGGAAGTGAAGCAAAGTAATTGCTGTAGCATTATGTCTATGCTAACATATTGGGGAAAAAAAATGCATTCTATCAAGCAGTTCAATAACATCATCTTATTTTGTGATTGAAGAGACATATTGTTTCTTGTATATGCAAAGGATAAGTGTGGAAAGTCTGGAACACAAATAAACCCATGCTATCAGTATACTTTTAAATATTTTCTGAATATCTAAAATTGATTCTGTCTTACTTCTGTAATCAGAAAAAAAATTGTCATATTCATTTGATAAAATATGAAAATGCCATCAGAGATTCATTTGTTTTGACAGGAGGAAGTAAATATTTTGAAGAGAGATACCGGATATTTTAGATGAATTCTAAAATGGAAATATAGGATTAATATGTTTTTGCCTTTTTAATAAAGGAGAAGAGTCGGCGGTATGAAAGAACACATTCTAAAAGCAATGAGACCATATCTTCAGTGGCTGACATAAAACCATGTTGTATAGAATACAGCAATGATAACTGGGTACACATGGATTCCATTTTAACTGTGTTTCAATAAATGCTTAGAAATATAGCTGGGAAAACTCTGTCAGAACCTATTAGTGGTTTCACTAACATAAATGTTAAAAACTTATTCCAGATGTTAGAATAGGTTGAATCTACTATCAGATTCCCTTACCCAAATTGTTGAGATATTTACTTTTAGATTCCAGTGCCCATCATCCTACATTCGCTCATGTTTTAACTGCTATTATTCTTATTAATTTTCAAATAATATTATAATTAAAATTTAAAATTACATAATTGAAATGATGATATCTAGTTACAGATATATATATTTGTATATATATAGGTAAATTTTACTTAGTAAACTTGTAATTTTTAAATGATCTCTGAAATCATGATTGCTATATTCTCTCCTATTAACTTGAGAGTTAAGAACCTTCACATACTTGATGTTACAGGCAAAGTAAAGAAAAGGTCCTAGAGCACTTAAGAAAGATTTATATTTTATTTGACTGAAATGAACCCTATTAAATTATAAAGTGATTTTCTCCTTTCATGAGACTCTTTTGTAAGTTTTCATTTCAGTTTTCAAAAATGAGAACTATTATGCCCAATTATATCAAAAGAGGTTATAATTATTTTTAAATACCTGAGTGCACATTAGTAAATAATGAAAGCATTTATGGCTCTCTTGCTTTTTAGTAAAGACATATATACATATGTTCATATGTTCTTTCCTCCATATATATGTATGTGTATATATGTGTAGAAAATATTGTGATTATATAGATCATATGTGTGTGTGTATATATGTCTTTATGACATATATTTGTCTTTATCACATATATACACATACATGGTGATCATATAGATAATGTCCTTATGACATATGATCTGTAAATCATACAGGTTATGTCTTTATGACATATATACACACATATAGGATCTATACCATCACCATGTATGTATGTGTATATATGTGTCCATATATATGAAATACATATATATGAAATATTTTGATATTTCATTTAAGTGGCTGGAAATAAATATTGGATGTCTATACTGGAAAAAATGATCTTAGGTTATATTGTTCTCAGAAAATGGGGCCCATTAGAAAAAAAAATTAGAAATTAAATAAAACACTAACAAAAATCAATATTAGAAAGTAAATAACACACTAACAGAAGAGTGCACTGAAAAGGTCAGAAGCAGGGCAAAAAAGGATAAATGATTGTCAAAGAGACATATAAGAGGAATAAGAAATAATAAGAGCATGAGAGGACCTAATACTAATTGATTTGAATTAAAGAAGCCCATCAGAACTCCTTTCATATGTTCTGGGGACCTAAGGCTAAATCGGCTTTTATTTAAGTCTTTTCCCCTTTAATTACTTTAGTATCAGATAGGACCATCCTATTATACAAGTATCCTTTTTTATCTTTGGTCACTAACTATTCACAATTTTCTTACCTAATATATAGGATCTTTAAGGTTTTTGACAGGATGAAGGACACAAACAATACCCTTGATGCCAAAATTTGAAATCATACCTAGCTCAATCTGTTTAGTTTTGATTATTCACTTGTAAGCCCAGGACATACCAAGAGGCCAAGTATACACAGGCAAAATATAAGCAGAGGCCTCAGGGTCTGAATTAAAGATTGGGTCATTCTTTTTCTGTGTATGTGGATGGGTGTGTGTGAGTGTTTGTATTGGTGTGATTTTCTGTGACTTGAGTTGTCATAGTGAGCACAGAGGGTTCACAGTGTTGTCACAGGGAAAGAATTATAATATGCTGACATGAGAAACAGGTAACATTTTTTTCTCCTGATTTTTATTACTCTTGCTTAAAATATTTTCTTTTACCTGTGTTGGAATTGTTCCCAGTATTGCTCTCGTATTGCTGACATTAATTAATAAAAACAAACTCTCACACAATTCTGTCTCTGTCATTGCTACCTTGCTTAGAACCACAAATACCCTTTGGTCATCAAAAAGAGATGTTGTGGTATTGCTGAAATACCCTTCAAACTGTATGCCTTCTCTGACGTGAGGTGTTATTAGCTCTTTCTGTCTTTAGGATATTAAGAATTTTCTTAAAATTCTCAGCTTCTATGTTGCTGTCCACCCCATGGTGTCAGCTCACCTTCTTAAGCCAAAGCAATGTAATTCTTAGTCATCCAGCAGGTGGAGTTAGGTGGCCTAATCTCCACTAAATCGCAAAGAAAATGCTGAGAGGATACTGATGTGTAACAGCCGGGCCTACACAGATAGAAATGCCTATGTTTCTATATCAGGAAAGTTTAAATCATCCTGTTCCCTCTTTCTTGAACTGATTGAAAAATCTATGATTGCTTTGATCATTAGCACTAAAATATTTATTTGAAGGCTCTCCAAGTCAGCCCTATCTAATCTATCAGAGTGAAGAACAGAAAAAGAAGGGCATTTCTTGTTTCTGCTAATTCTCAAGCTCTTCCTTTTTGTGAGAATGCATTATCTGTTTAGAAAACAATGTTAGCACATATCCATAAATCCAGGAACATATGAATGTAAACAGAGTCACACTAGCTCATAAGACAGAAACATAACCACACCTAGCATTCCCCCCCGTCAGTAATCAACACATATCTTCCACATGGGCCCCCAAAGCATCTAGACTTTGACAACCAACCAACCCAAATGCCATTTATGTGGTGTGTGTTCTGAGGTGGAGTGGAAAGATGTGCACCCAGCTGGGGGTAAGATGCTTAAAGACAAAGAAAACAATGAAACCCACGTGCATTCTGGAGTAAATGCTATCTAGGAGCCTGGTAAGAGTCATGAATTAACTTCTAACAACAGCTGTTGAATAGAAACAGCATCTCCCAAATTTTTCTTAAGAAACTACCAAAACTCCATGATTTAAACGTTTCCGATTTATTGCCTCTGCTCATCTTAAGGCTACTGTAGAGGACGATATGTAAAATATGCTCATGTGACCTAAGGAATTATCTGGTACAGGTCCAGGAAAAAAAAAGAAGAAATATTTAAATACAGAAGATATATAATCTAAGTTTTATTGCCTCTAGCTGCTTCCTTAGCAGTGCTTTGTACATAATAATAGCTTATCCTATTTTTCCCACGGGGGAGGCAGAAAATAAAGTTAATGTCATCCTTCTCTCAGAAACATTAAATCAAATTCATTCATTCTGAAATCTTATTCCTCAAGTATGTAAAGTTGGGGGTTAGACATGGAATACAGAGGAAATGAAGATAGAGGAAGTAATTAATATTGCTTTACAATTATTTAATATACATATATGTCTATATACATAAAATACGTATAAAATATTTGGCCAAAAACATTGTTCCAGCATCATTAATTCTTTAGAGGAAGGCATTTTACTTCTGTAGTGAGGAAGCCAGAATTCTCCTATATTGGTTGCACTAAGAGTTCATGTCCAGTACTAACATAAACTCAGGATATGGACAAACATGGCTGGCAGGATCATAAGAGCATCTAGGAGAAAGCTAAACTGCAGAGACAACCTGAGTAATGTGAGTTTTTTATCCAGATAACCCACATAAGATCTAAAACTTAGAATCTTTGGCATAAGTTAGGGGAAGGAACAAAGTTCACATGCCAATACTTTAAAGGATGTGAGAGACAATTTGACTGTGTTCTGTTACATCTTAACCTTTATACAAAGGAGTTTTATAATTATAGCAATTCAAAGAAAGAAAAGCAACTAGAATGGACATAAAGAATTGAACAGAAATTGGAGAGGCGAGGTTTACATACAGGTGAATAGTTTCAACAGAATTTAAACAGTTTATCCGTAAGTATTCTTGTCAGCAGACTGTTCTGAAACTTCTTGGCACAGATTTTTCCGTGTTCTCTTCCTGCTCCCTCCTATTAGATAGCTTTCTCTTCTTTATCCAGACAGCTACTCCCTACAGCCTCTTTCTTTGCATTGCTCATTAGATGGTGTGTATTTCTTCTAAAGAGATTACCCGGGAGACTTGTTTCATTCACCTTCCAGGCACATGACATGACTTTCACTTTTAGCAAACTTTCATAATGCTTTTAGCTGTGGAAAGTTATACAAACTAATTTATGTCTAGGAAGCAAATAGATTAACTTAATGCCCTTCAAAGGATATTAAAGGGCATTCAAAGGCATTCTTCAACAACACTAAGAAGACAATTTAAAAATGAATCTTCCCATTTCAGACAAGGCTATGATTTGATTCAAATGAAATCTGGTACATTCTCTATCCAGTGGAGATCTCCAGGATCTGGAACTGCATACTGTAGTTAGTGTTAACCTTTAATGACAACCAGCCAATGCAGAAAATGGGAAAACAGGGATGGCATTTTATGTGGCTTTATATTTTTTGTTGGAAGACAGCGTTTGCAATCAACAGGTGTGGCCTTCTAGGTCTGTTCTTACAAGAACTTCTGGCTGCTGTCCAGGTTACTCATAAGCTGCACCTGTCAGACACCAAAGTCTTCCATCTACCCCTCAGACAGAAAAAGAGAGTGAGTAAGAGTGTTTTGACTCTTTCATTCTTTTATGAGTTTCAATTTAAAATGTTTATTTTATTCGCACAGAGGCCCAGATTTCTTTCAGAGAACAAACTCATTACCAATGTCAGAACTCGCAAAACCTGCTGTTGGGTCTGAAACACACAAGCTTACCTATCAGCTTCCTCCCCCGCCTTCTACACCCACCCACTTTCAACCTGTTTCCAATGTACACCAAACCTTCTCATAGAGCTTTGGCAGGGACCTGCTTTATAGATTGCTGTAGTTCAAACAGAGCAGAACAACAAACAAAGAATCTTCTTCCCTCATGTAACCACGAGTGGGGGAAATTATTCCCCTAAAGGACACACCCTGAAAAACAACAGTAAAGAAGGTGGAATAAAGCGAACAGATTCTGCTTAAAAGCCCATACACCCTACCACATTTAAACTTTCCCCTCTCTTGCTGAGCAAAAAGGTACAACACTTTTTGTATTGTACCCTTTCTTGGTTAGTAAATTTTCCAGTTGCATTCAAAAAAAAAAAAAAGCACAAGATCAGACATTGGAGAAGAGATGCTGTAAGTTATTTAGCGCACGATCTCAAAGAAACTACAGTTTCACAGAGAACAGCAAACATATGTCCAACATATCATGTAGCTCATTTTCCCACCCCTAACAGATCAATACCAATGGGATTGATTCTTATAGCCCCTGGACAGAGTTGATCCAGTACCTTTTTTTCTACATTTTTTCTTCTGGTGATCCCATCTTATAAAAATTCTCTGGCTTCTGACAAGTGTTCCAAATTCAACTGGATAACAGCTTTAGGCGAATTCATCTGTCATAGACACTGAAAGGCATTTTTGTGTCTTGTCTTCAGTAAAATATGTTGCCAGGGTGGTGGCTGGTGGCACCATGTCAAGTTTCCTGCCTTTTGCCTTCAAGTCCTTACCTTTGGCCATACTCTTAATGTGAGCAGGTGAGTGATTTAGCAAGATTTTGGTCTACCGTTTTCTTGTGAGTGGATCAGTTAACAAGGCCTGCAATTGTCTCCCCACCAAACAACCTCAGTAATTACCACCAAGCACTCTGAAGCATTTAGATAACACCTTTTATTTCGAGAAGGAAAAGTCCTAAATGGCGTCGGATTTAGTATTTATGTATCATATTAAATGAATGGGGAGCTGTAATTGCTTTTGTTTCTTGCTGTTAAATTAATCTTTGTTACCTAGCCTCAATTTAAAATCAAGGTACATAAATGACCTTTATGTTGGATATTTAGATACAATGTAGTCTTCAAATTAGAAACAAGGCTTTCTTTAATTTCCAGGCACAGAAAGCTTTTCTATGCGTTGTTTGGGCCTTTCATTTCTGTGAAGTCATTTTAGACAATACCAGGTTTTTTTCTGAAGAGAAATAGTTTCGTAAAAGCCAAGTGACATAAATCAAAAAGAAAAGATAGCTATCTTCATCTGAATATGTCAAGAAAACTTCTGATCAATTTACAAGAGGGTGATTATAGCAAGGCCACTAAGAAATGACTTCTAGAAATTAAATGTACCCATTTAGTTAAGGCATGATTTTGTAACTACTGAATATTAGTGGCAAAGTTAAGCTGAGTGCATTTTTACAATAAGTTTAATAATCGGACCGGGGAAATGTGGAGATGTGGAAAGATAGAGAGAGCTCCGGAGGAAAAAGGAGAGGCTGGGAGATGTGAAAGAAGAAAGATGTAAATAAATCCATGGACGCTAACACCTGTTCTGTATTCAATCACATTTATAAAATAAAAATCAGAAACTTCCACACCTTTCTGCTCTTTCTTTGCACTTATTAAAAAAAAGACAAAAACATTTCATGTCTAATAATTTAACCTTGCCAAACATAGTTCTCTACTTACCAATAAGAGAATAGTGCAATTATTATTAAATATCATCTGTGTACATTATTTTGCTCTGCTTCAAAATGGTATCAACAAAATGATAATTTTGTCAAGATTTTAAAAGATTGATGAGTCCCAGTTAGTTACAAAAGAACAAAAAGTTTTCATTTGTTTTTCCAAACATATAAAAATATAACATTAAATAACAAGAGCTATTTATGGTATTAAGAAAAATAAAACTCTTGGTACTATAAATTATTTTTATAATTGTGGTCACCTATATCACCTTTCTTTTTATTTCTAAGCCTATCAAATCATGATCATTTGTGTAGCTAAATTGCAATGTATAGCCTCTTAACATATGACATTCCTGTCTGGCTCAGAGAACCCTCTAACTCCCTAGGGCTCAATAAAATCTGATTTGTCTCATCTAATGAAAAGATTTCAAGCCAAAATCCTCAAGCCAAAAACAGTATGATAGTACTCTCTAAGCTCTGGACATTTCAGTACAATAATTCCTTTAGAAAAGACGGATAAAAAAAAAGGAGGCTTCTTTTCCCTGTTCCTGTCTTTGCAGTGTTGCTGATTCCTGTCTTTGCAGTGTTGCTGATCAAAGACAGGAAGCTGAGTGTCTAGGAATACCTTAGTAGACTGGGTTTATGATGACGACTTTGTTCTTGCTATTTTTGGTTATGAGAATTTGGAACTCTAAATCTATAGAAACAACACTACTAATAATATTTAAATCCAAAAGTTTCTAATTGAATTTTTATGTAGTTCCTAGATGGCAAATTAATGAACTTATGAATAAAAAGCTCATCTCTATATTTCCCAATATTTTCTTCATGTTAATCCATAATAATATAATACTATAGGAAGCAAGGAAGGTAGGAAAAAGTAAAAGGACATTTTCTCTAGACTGATTTTTGTTCTCCTGGATTACTCCTCATGTGTAAAGTTATATATAAAAGTACATTTATTACCAGGTGAGGCTCTAAGATACATATACTCTGCTTTTATGTTCTTTTGTCCTTTAATTGCCTTGAATTTACCTCAGACTAAAAGTTTCTGCTGAGTTCAGAACTGGGAATGTTGGCCAGGATATGCAGCATGATGATCCTAGCAATGAGGAAGACAACTATTAAAAATCATAAAATGCAGGGCCGGACGTGGTGGCTCACGCCTGTAATTCCAGCACTTTGGGAGGCCGAGTCGGGTGGATCACGAGGTCAGGAGATCTAGACCACCTGGAAAACAGAGTGAAACCCCGTCTCTACTAGAAATACAAAAAAAAACTAGCCGGGCGAGGTGGCGGGCGCCTGTAGTCCCAGCTACTCGGGAGGCTGAGGCAAGAGAATGGCGTGAACCCGGGAGGCGGAGCTTGCAGTGACCCGAGATGGCGCCACTGCACTCCAGCCTGGGGGACAGAGCCAGACTTCGCAAAAAAAAAAAAAAAAGAAAAAAAAAAAAATTCGTGAAATGCTATGAAATGCTACCCATTATTTCCTTCAAGGGAGTGGAAAAAATAAAGGACTGAACCCATCTGAACCCATGATAACATTTTTATTCTATCCGCTTATTCTCTGTGAAATTCTTCATTCCTGGCATGAGCCAAATCCCTTCAAGTTTGGAAGCTCTTTGTGAGGGGAAGAGAGGTAAGAAATACTTCCTTCTCATACTTCTTCCATCAAACCTATTGCCTTTTCACCTAAGGGGAGTCTCTGAAGCATTTCTTCCAACCTCGCATGGCCATTTCTAGTCCTCTTTGGTAGTCATGTGGAAAAGGATGACATCAGATCTCTTCCCTCTTTTTTCTGCCATGTACTCATAACGCCATGGCAGTATGAATTTGAACAAAATAAGTTAACAGCCATGTAAGTTGCTAATTTTTAACACTATTTTATAGAGCTGTAAGATTACCTATGTCACCGTAAGTAACACAAATCACACTGTATGTGTGTGTATGTATATATCTTGTGTAAATGTACATAATAACTCAATCATCTGACTTTGCTAGATGCTGGAGATAAAATGATGAATGAAGATGAGGACTGTATCTTTAAGAACTTGAAGTCGACACAATAAATGGTGTTTGTGAACCTTTCATTCTTGAAGGAATTCATTGTATCGCTGGCAATGAAGATATTTTTTTTCAAGCCATGAGATTGTAGTAAAGCAGAATCAAATTAAGTTTTATATGAAATTTCCTTGCTTTTAATTTTCTATAAAACTGTTCTTTCAGTAAGACTTTTATTTAATAATTTTGGCAAAGCTATAGAATTTATAAATATTAAAATAGTGATTCTCAGGCAAAAACTTTTGAGTCATATAACTGGCTTTGTCTGCTGTCTCTTCATCTGATTTACCCTTTTTTTCTCTTTTACTTGTTCCTACTGTTATATTCTTGAATACCAGATCCCCGCTTTGTTTTAAATTTTTTGATGAGTCCTCATCCTATTTATCATTTAAAAACCTATGACAGAATATCTATATTTTTGGCCTGTTCTAAGATAATTTGTTAAAGAATTTGACTCACAAATTCTTTAAGTTAGGCAATAAAGAAGTTAAAGTCACTTGTCTTTTCCCTCACTAATAGACATAATTATAATAAATAAAATAATTTAGGGCTGCTAATGCTTCAATTTTGTTCCATCTGCCAAATGAGTTTATGAATTGTCTATTAAGATTTGAAGAAAATAAAGAAACAATAATAAAAAACACTAGACACCCAAAATTTTTCTTTTTTGTTCTTTCTGTTCTGATGTCATAGAATACTGTAGGTGTCTGATTACTGAATAGGAAACAGAGATCACCAACTGCTACATTTGGGTAATTCCATCAAATGGCCACCTGTTGAGGACAGTGCTGGCTATTCTCCTGGGCAAGTTTATAGGTTGCTCTCCTGTATATTAGATGAAGAATGGCAGAGATCTATGAGACTGTGGATTTACTCTGAAGTTTAAAACCTAGTGCTCAGAGCAAGGAGGTAGTTTAAAATAACAGAAGTGGATTTGACCCTTAGCTAAGTAAATCAGAGAAACGAAAGTTGCATAAAGTTTTCTGATGATAAAAGTGACCATAGCAATCATCTAGGAGTAGAACAGGCATGTGAGCCAAATACAAAAAAAACCCAAAACTTAGAAGGGACGAGCTTAGATCTTCATAAGAATATATACTAATGGGTTTTTATTTCATTTTTACATTACTTTAATTTTTGAAGATTTACCTTACTTAATTCCTAGCTTAATTATGAGGAATCTAAGAATATTAAGATTTTCTCTATAAGGTCACTTGTTGCTAATTGTGTTCTAATCATTTATTTTAGATCTTAAAGCTGAATTTTCACTTTTATGAATTTTGTTAATAGTATGGACTCTGATATCACATGGGTAGGGTAGAGACACTTCTCCACATACTGTGCAACACTAGACAGTTTAGTGACCCTTTTGAAATCTTACTTTCGCCATCTGTGATAGAGAAATGAAACAATAGCACCTACAGCACAGGATCATTTTAAGTAATAAATCTAATCACTTATTCTTACATTCAATAAATATTTACTAGGTGCCAACTTTATACAAGGCATTGTACCAGGCACGGTGAACACAATGGGAAAAACAAGATCCTTATCTTCTTAGCATTTACATTTTAGTGGTTTGGGAGAAAATATATAGTAGTAAATAGAAATAAATATAATAAACACACTATTAAATCTGGTAACTAAGAAACAAATATTTTAATGCGAGAAGGAAATACTCTTAAGCAACTAGGGAAATGAGACTGCAAAAGGAAATCTACCAATACAGTGTGTGCTATTGGGTAGTTTACCACTGTGGAAAACTAGAGCTTAATCCCTCTAGAGAACTCTAGGTGTCAGTGAAGAATATTATGTCTCAAGAGCAATACCACATTGGGTTCACAGGAGCTGGAATACTTTCAATATCAACTTTTATCAATCATTGGTCAAGGGATGCTGAGTAGGTATGAGTTTATTTGGTAATTATGATCTGCTCTGTCCATGAGCAGAGTAGTTCAGCAAAGAGAAAGGGGATACAGAGAAATAAAGGGTTCTATAGGGGGAAATATGTCAGTAAAAGGACTATAAGAGGAAGTGATATTTGAACTGTTAACTAAATAAAGTAAGGAGGTGACTCAGGTAAATACCTTGAGATGAAAACACAAATTCTAAGATCTTGATGTGAAATCATCCTTGATACGTTTGTGACACAGTAAGAATGACAGTGTGGCAGAACATGACCATTGATAAAGATAATAAGGCTATAAGATTTATATTAACTAATAGAAAGATTTTGAAAGGCTTTTAAATAGGAGAATGATATAATCCAACATATATTTTTAAATGATAGCTTTGTTTAATCATTATTAAGGGTAGACCATCAGGGAATTAGAATAAAAACATCAAGACCAATTAGAAGATTCTTGTTTATATTAGGAAAGAGGTTCTTAAACTTTCAACAGTTAAACTCTTAAAAATTATCGAGAACCTCAAAGAACTTTTATTTAAATGAGCTATATCTATCTACTGCTTTATAAATCAAAACTGAAGGCCAGGCGCGGTGCCTCATGCCTGTAATCCCAGCACTTTGGGAGGTGGAAGGGGGCGTATCAACTGAGATCCGGAGTTCGAGACCAGCCTGGCCAACATGGTGAAACACTATCTCTACTAAAATACAAAAAAATTAGCCAGGCATGGTGGCAGGCATCTGTAATCCCAGCTACTAGGGAGGCTGAGGTAGGGGAATTGCTTGAACCCGGGAGGCAGCGGTTGCAATGAGCCGAGATCACACCACTATACTCCAGCCTGGGCAGCAGAGCAAGACTCCGTCAAAAAAAAAAAAAAAAAAAAAAGAAAGGAAGGAAGGAAGGAATAAAAAAAAAAAAAAAACCTTTCATTGGGATATGATTCACATACCATAAAATTCACCTGCTTCAAGTATACAGATTATTTCCTCACTCAGGTATTAAGCTTAGTTCCAATTCGTTAGTTTTCCTTTACAATAAACCCCCATGACACAGGTTTACCTATGTAACAAACCTGCACTTGCACCTCTGAACTTGAAAGTTATTTTTTTTTAAGTATACAGTTAATGGTTTGTTAATATTCAGAGTTGTACAATCATTATATTTAATTTTAGAATATTTTCGTCACCTCCACAATAAATGTGTATTCTTTTCCAATCATTCCTCATCTGTCCATGAACCTCAGGAAACCACTAGTCTACTTTTTGTCTTTACAAATTTGCCTGTTCTGGATATCTGTATATTTTGTTGAGTTAAACAATATGTGGTTTTTGCGACTAGCTTTTATCACTTAAAATGTTTTAAGGTTATATTTCATTGTGTGGATATACTACATTTTATTTATCCTTTCATCATTTGATAGACATTTGCATTGTTTCCACTTTTTATCTATTACAAATAATGCTGCTATAAACATTTGTGCACATATTTTTGTTTTTACACATGTCTTCATTCATTTTGGGTAGAAAGCTAGGAGTAGGGTTGCTGATCATATAGTAATTCTACGTTTAGCTTTTGAAGAAATGCCAGGCTTCCATTTTCCAATCAAAACTTTTATTTATTTTTAAAATACAAATAATATACAAGCACAAATTCTATTAACTGTAAAAAGTGATGCTGTTATGTTTTCCATATAAACTCTGGAGAACTTCACTATACAGCTAGGAAAGAAACAGTATGATTAAGGCAAATAACATATTAGTACAATCAGGAAAGTAATATGTAAAGAGTATGATAATTTTCCTATATGTGAAATCCTGGTGATGGGGTAGGATTGGAGTCAGCTTTGAGGTGGAAATACTATGTTTGTGATAGCTGATTTCAAAACTAGTAGAAATGATGAGAGGTGTGTAGGATTCCTAAAGGGTGAGAAGGCCAGATGAATTTAAAATAGGGTAGGGTACTTGATATGTAAGTTTGAGATCTATTAGCATATATATGGCATTCAAGTCATAGGTAAAAATAATATTACCTAGTGAGTGAGTGTAGATAAAGCAAAAGAGATACAAGGACTGAGGCTTATAACATTCCAAGAGTTTAGGAAACCATGAGACCTCAACTTGAGAGAGTTAAAAGCAGTAACCAACGAGCCTTCAGGGAAACTAGGTGAGAGTGCAGTCTTAGAAGCAAATTGAACAAAAAGCTTTGGAGAAAGAGTTACTGACTGTGTTAAATGTTATTGAAAGGTTGAGTAAGAGAATTGATTCTGTGCTTTCTTTGCCACAGAGAGATCATGTGTGACTGTGGGTGGTTTCAAAAGAGTGGTGATAAAAATCTGATTGATGTGGTTTCAAGAACAAATAGAACCAGAGGGATCTGAGAGAACTTCCTTACTCTTTGCTGCAAAGAAAGGCAGAAAAATGGAGTATAACCTAGGAGTTCAGTGGTCCAGGTCGTTTTTGTTTGTTGTTTAATTGAATGGCTTACTCCATGGGTTGATAATAAAGAAAATGATAGACTATAGAAGCAATCATTGATAATGAATTAAGACAATAAATAATTACTGGAGCAAGTCCTTGAAAATAAAAGAGGATGAAATCTAGGGCACAAGTGGAAAAGTTGCCATTAGATTAGGACATGGCCACTGATACGGTTTGGATCTATGTCCCCACCAAATCTCACATCAAATTGTAATCCCTAATGGGGGACGTAAGGCCTGGTAGGAGGTGATTGTATCATAGGGGTGTATTTCTCATGAATGGTTTACCACCATCTTCTTGGTACTATCCTTGCAATGGTTAGTGAGTTCTCATGACATCTGGCAATTTAAAAGTATGTGGCACCATTCTCAGCCCCTGCCTCTCTCGTTATTGCTCCCACCATGTGAGATGCCTTGCTCCCTCTTTGTCTTCCACCATGATTATGAAGTTTCCTGAGACCTCCCCAGAATCTGAGCAGAGGCCAGCATCATGCTTTCTGTATAGCTTATGGAACTTTTAGCCAATTAAACCTCTTTTCATTATAAATTACTCATCTCAGGTATTTATAGCAATGTGAGAACAGACACTGACCACACAGAAACATGAATAACCATCAGAATATGTTATGAACACCTCTATGCGCACAAACTAGAAAATCTAGAGGAAATGGATAAATTCCTAGACACATACACCCTCTCAAGACTCCACCAGGAAGAAATTGAATTCCTAAACAGACCAATAATGGGTTCTAGAATTGAATCGGTAACAAATCAAGTTTTTTAAAAAGCCTAGGACCAGATGGATTCACAGCCGAATTCTACAAGAAATACAAAAAAGAGTTAGTACCATTTCTACTGAAACTATTCCAAAAATTTGAGGAGGAGGAACTCCTCCTTAACACATTCTATGAAGCCAATGTCATCCTGATATCAAAACTTGGCAGAGACACAACAAAAACATAAAACTTCAGGCCAATATCTTGTATGAACATTGATGCAAAAATCCGCAATAAAATATTTGCAAACAGAATCCAGAAGTACAACAAAAAGCTTATCCATCCCTGGGATGCAAGGTTGGTTCAACATATTAGAATCAATAAATGTGATTCATTACATAAACAGTAATAAAGAAATAACCACATGATATTCTCAATAGATGCAGAAAAGCCTTTGTCTAAAATTCAACTCCCTTTCATGATAAGGAATCTCAGCAAACTAGGTATTGAAGGAAAATACCTCAAAGTAATACGAGCCATCTATGACAAACACACAGTCAACATCATGCTGACTGAGCAAAAGCTGGAAACATTCCCATTGAAAACCAGCATAAGACAAGGATGCCCTCTCTCATCATTCCTCTTCAACATAGTATTGGAAGTCCTGGACGGAGCAGTTAGGCAAGAGAAAGTAATAAAAGGCATCCAAATAGGAAGAGAGGAAGTCAAGCTATTCTTGTTTGCAGAAGACATGATCCTATACCTAGAAAAACCCATAGCCTCAGCCCAAAGCCTCCTTAAGTTGATAAACCCCTTCAGCAAAATCTCAGGATAAGAAATCAATGTATGAAAATCACTAACATTCCTATACGTCAACAAGATAAAAGGCAAGAGCCAAATCAGAAATGCAGTCCCATTCACAATTGCCACAAAAGGAATAAAATACCTAGGAATACAGTTAATCGGGGTAGGGGTGGAAAGCGCTTTACAATGAGAAGGACAAAACACTGCTCAAAGAAATCAGAGATGACACAAACAAATAGAAAAACATTCCATGTCCATGGATAGGTAGAATCAAAATTGTTAAAATGGCCATACTGCCTAAAGCAATTTATAGATTCAGTGCTATTCCTATCAAACTACCATGACGTTCTTCACAGAACTAGAAAAAACCTATTTTAAAATTCATATGGAACCAAAAAGTCCAAATAGCTAAGGCAATACTAACCTAAAAGAACAAGGCTGGAGGCATCATGTTACCCAACTTCAAAGAATACTATGGGCTACAGTAATCAAAACAGCATGGCAATGATATTAAAACAGACACATAAACTAATGGAACAGAATATACAGCCCAGAAATAAGTCTGCACACCTGCAACTATCAAATCTTCGACAATGCTGACAAAAATAAGCAATGAGGCCAGGATTTCCTATTCAATAAATGGGGCTGAAATAACTGGCTAGCCATATGCAGAGGATTGAAACTAAACTTCTTCCTTACACCGTATACAAAAATCAACTCAAGATAGATTGACGACTCAAATGTAAAATCCCAAACCATGAAAACTCTGGAAGATAACCTACATAATACAATTCTAGACATAGGAATGGACAAATATTTTATGATGCAGATGTCAAAAACAATTGCAGCAATAGCAAAAATTATCAGAAGAGATCTAATTAAACTAAAGAGTTTTGCACAGCAAAAGAAACTATCAACCGTGTAACAGACAACCTACAGAAAGAGAGAAAATTTTTTTCAACTATGCATCTGACAAAGGTGTAATATCCAGCATCTATAAGGAACATAAATTTAAAACAAAAAAGGCCCCATTAAAATAGGGGCAAAGGACATGAACAGACACTTTTCAAAAGAAGACACATACTTCCAACAAGCATATAAAAAAGCTCAACATAACTGATCACTGGAGAAATGCAAATAAAAACCACAGTGAGACACCATCTCACACCAGTCAGAATGGCTACTATTAAAAAGTCAAAAAATAACAGATGCTGGCAAGGTTGTGGAGAAAAAGGAATGCTTATACACTGTTGGTGACAGTGTAAATTAGTTCAACAATTATGGAAGACAGTGTGGCAATTCCTCAAAGACCTAAAAACAGAAATACCATTCTACTCAGCAATCCCATTACTGTGTATATCCAAAGGAATATATCATTCTATCATAAAGACACATGCATGTGTATGTTCACTGAAACATTATTCACAATAGTGAGTGGAATCAATTCAAATGCCCATCAACGGTAGACTGGATAAAGCATATCTGATACAAATACACCATGCAACACTATGCAGCCATAAAAAAGGATGAGATTATGTCCTTTGCATGAACATGGATAGCCATTGTCCCTAGCAAACTAGTGTAGAAACAGAAAACCAAATACTGCATGTTCTCAGTTGTAAGTGGGAGCTAAATGATGAGAACATACGGACACATAGAGGGGAAAAATAGACACTAGGACCTACCTGAAGGTGGATGATGGGAAGATCTAGAAGAGCAGAAGAAATAACTAACGAGTACCAGGCTTGCCACCTGGGTGATGAAATAATCTATAAAACAAACCCCCATGACATGAGTTTCCTATATAACAAACCTGCATGTATACCCCTGAGCTTATTTTTTTTTTTTAATATAGAACATGGACAGGTAAGTGGAAGAATATTAGTAGATCTGGTGGGAGTAGTAAAATTATTTTTACTTCTGATTGCTTCTATTTTCTTATTAGTATAACAATCAGTTATAAGTGAGAGGGGAAACAATGTGTTAAAAGTCTGAGGCTTGAAGAGAGATAAAATATTTAGGAAATGAAAGGATAAACATACTCAGAAAACACAGCGGATTGGCAGTCAATCAAAGTAAATAGGTATACCCAATGCCTGGTACATTGCAAGGACTGAATATTTGTAAGTAGTTTTATATTACTTAAGCCCACATTTTTTGTGACCACTTCTGATGTATATATCCCACTCATATTACACATCTATGCACCCGCATAATTTGTTGTTTTGCTTTAAGATATCTTCAAAGTTGAAGGGCCTTTTCTCCTTTTTATTCATCTTCTGAACCCTTACACATTCTTTAAAATGCAATTCGAAATCCTTCCACCAGGAAACATTCTCTGTTCCCTGTTAGCAACAACTAATTTTCATTTATTCTTGCAGGCAAAGTGAAATTCACTGACACAAAATTTTTATACCATTACTTTGCTTAAAATTTTCCAAAACCTCCTCTTCTTAAAAAAAAAAAAAAAAAAATCCACATTTTTATATCTATCTACAAAGGCTCTACTTCGTCCTCTTCCATTGCACCTTTCTCCACCTTCCTCAACAGGTAGAACTTGTTCCTGCCTCAGGTCCTGTCATCTCAACAGGTACAACTTGTTCCTGCCTCAGGAACTTTGTACTTGATGTTCCCTCTATGTGGATCATGCAGGTCATTGCATAGTTGATACCTTCTTATTATTCAGGTCTCAGTTCAATTCCTTTTTTCTCTTCTTTCAGAGGTACTCTGAATGACTACACTATCAAAAGTTGCCTAGTATGTCATTTGCTGTGAAGGTAGCCTGTCTTATTCTCTTACAATTATCTATTTATGGTCTATCTATGCCATGAGTATGTAAATTTATACCTCATAAATATAGGTACTACTTCTATCTGGTTCACAGCTACACATTAAGGTCATAGAATAATACCTGAGACAAAATATGTTGTTAATACATATTTGTTTCAGAAATAAATATTGCACGACCCTCCAATGTATTTAGTTTGCTGCATATATCTATGTAGTAGCAGCAAGGTTTTGCTAGTAGTAATATGTATTACTAAAGATAATAGATCTTTACTTTTTTTTACAGCAGGTGAACAGCCACCAGCACAGCCACCAGCTGACCAACAGCGACCTCTAGACTGAAGTTGTTTTGAAGATAACAATGGAATATGAATTGCAAGAAAAAAAACTCCATTGTAACCTTTTCTAAAGACAACTTCATTTTCAATTTGATTTCAGCATGATGCTAGAAGAATGGTCATGCTTGGGAAAAGCATTGAATATCTCAGCAACTCAAATTCCTTGACATAAACAAACCATCTGGTGGAAGGACAACCTCCAGTGATGCTTGGTTTCCAAACAAACTTTCCATTGTTCCGAATAAGGAAACTTGAAGCATCTACTAGCATTTTCCATCTATTATCTCCTAGAATCAGTGCCCACATATTTTCTCTTAGATATTCCTAGGACTAGATTCAGAAACTTCTCCTGGTTTGGCTATCTCTCCTGTGTGCTGTCAGTGCAATAATTTTAATGGGTATAAACACACCTGGAGGCCAGCAGAGCCGCTCCCAATTCCCTGTTCCTCTTTGGCCGCCTGCCCAAGGAACCGGCAATGCTGACCTCAAACATAGTGTGACACTTGACTTCACCTTTTTTTTTTCTTTTTAATTATCTAAAGAAAAGTCTGTTTATCTCTAAACAAATTTTGTTTTCATAGTCTCATCATTTGGAACACCTGGTTAACTGTTACAAAATCCATAATGTAAGTTACAAGTGGGTATTTGGCTATAAGCTAAGTCTGTTTTCTTTCCTTTCTTTCATTTTTTTTTTCTTTCTTTCTCACATGTATATTTAGTACTTACTGTGTGCTGAGGATAGCAATCAGTATTTGTGACAGAGAAATGATTACCTGAGATCTTGCCTTTGAACTTAAGGTTAAAAAACAGGAGAAATGTGAAAAGACAATATTAAACAATATTGTATTTGCTATAATAACAATATCAATAGGGGCTTATGGGAAGACAAGCTCTTCCTAGTAAAAAGCCTTCAGAAGGAAGTTTGTACTGGAGTTGGGTGTGAGTGTGGCCTGGCCTTGACTTGCTTCCCCAGTTGATTAGCAGAGTTCAGGGGCTGTCCTGAAGGATCATCAAACTTAAAGTCCGTCTCCAGGAAACATTGTTTTCCTAGAACCTAAAACCAAAGTTTGACATATCTTTGTAGAGAAATTAATAGTAATTTTCTTTCCAGCAATATTACTTGTCTTTATGCAAATGATCAAAATCTTGAAGGGATGCCTTATCCAATTTAAAGACAAAAAGTCACTATGTCTTGAGCATATCCTATAAATGACATTTGAAAAAAAGTGGAACCCATATTATTAAGTTCCTTATATGTCATGCTAACCCATTTGAAATTTCTGCTTTAAAAAGCATGAGTCCAACAGAAGTTTTTAGTCAGGTTTTCAGTTGTTCCTTTACTAATGAATGGCAAATGTCAAAACTTGTTTTGTCAAGAATTGGTAATTTCAGCATATGTTTGGTACAAAATAGGAGCTTAATATACATATTTATTGAATTAATAAGCAATCACATATTTATGTACCAACTCTGGTTAGCCAGATATGTGCTGTGTTTCATCTTCTGTTTCATATAAATTTGATTTCTGCACTGCCCTAAATCAAGATTCCTAAAATCATTTTTTAATATCTCACAACATAAGTAATATGAATCTCATCCTTCAAGCTTAGTAAATGTTATTTTATACTGCTGCTACTAATAATAAATATCTAAAATGTATATTGTGCTTTACTATTTTCAAAATATTATAATCTTCTTTATCTCATCTTATCCCTGCATTGATTTTATGGAATTAGTATTACTATTTTACTAGAGAGAACTCTGAGTTAAAATACGTGTTAAAGCAAGTCATATAGCTAGTCAGTGGCTGAGACAGGACTAGATCAAAGACTCATAGGAATTCATTGATTAACTTTTCTTTATCGAGAATTATCTGTTTAAGAGACCATTTGAGTGTGATATTTAAAAATTGTTTTTTGTTTGTTTATTTGTTTGTTTTTTAAGAAAAAAATTACTCAGTCTTTAGAGAAGGCTGCTCTAAGTCAGTGTATCACAAAGTGGTAGTGAGATAGCAGGGGATAGAGAGGTTTAAGGAAATTATCAGAATCAGTTGGCCCCCATTCCAGTCCCACCCAAAGAAAAATCTCTAGATGGGTCCTAGTATCTCTATATTTATATCTCCTGAGTGATTCTGATGATCAGACCTGTTTTATATTCCCTGGGCTGGCTGATGTCTATGATTATTTACTTCACTACAATTCTTTGAGTTTCTATTTTTTTTTTAAGTTGTGGCTATTTTTTCTTAACTGATATCAGAACCCTATCATTTTTCTTAATTGATATTAGAAGCCTGTCATAAATTCTCTCTTTGCCTCATTTTTAGTTCCACAGTCTGTGAGACAAATGAAAAGCCCTGTGACCTTTTCTGGACAAAAAGAAGGTACTGTCAAATTCTGCAGATGTGTACTCCTAAAGAAGCCAGATGCTAGGAAGTAGAAAATGGAAACTAATTGTGGCTTATTAGGCTAAGACATTTTCTGTGAGTCAATTAAGCCACCAATCTGACCTGGTTTCACATGAACAAAGGGACCTTATTATACCATGAACTTATATAAGGTAGTACTAAAATGTGTGCTTTGGTTGTCCAGAAAATAGGGAAAATTGAGTTGTTTGTGCCAACCAAACCTGAGTCAACTCTCTCCTGCTGACTTGGCCCATATCAGACTGTCATCCTGCTGAACACCCTCTATCTTCTCATAGGAGAGCTGGAATTTATAGCGTAGAGAAATCACAGCTGGATCAGCAGATTGATCAAATATTTCACAGGTGGTCAGTAGGTCTGGCAAAGTTTGGGAGTTACCTTGAAGCCAAACACAAAAGCTGGCTGTGAGTCAGGTGCATTTTCTGTGGCTCCAATACCTGAATATTTATTCCTGCCTGCAAGAGACTAACAACTAAATCAAACTATATTCCAAATCAAATATCTGTGCTAGTAGGAGATAAATTTAAACTTGATCTCTACTCTAAACCTACCTACCCACCCCCCAATCTAGTAAACCATCAGATAAGAACATATCATTAAGAATAAAGTATTGATTTTCTGTATTAGCTCAATCTGTCAGATATTCAGATGTTACATTTTTTTCTCAAATAATCTTTTCCATCAAGTGTGAGCAGATGTATCATGAAATAATAAGATGGGTGTTGGGATGAGGCAGTAGTTCTCGTAGCATTTCTCATAGTAGTTTGCACAGGTAGAATCAGTATCACCTGGGACTTGATTAGGATTGCAAATTGAATTTTCAGTCTTACCACAATGCTGGAACATTCACATTCTCCAGAATCATCCAGAGAGCTTGAAAAATGGAGAGTACAGTCCCTATCCTTAGAGTTTCTGATTTTGTAGGTCTAGGGTGAGACATGAGAATTTGCATTTTTTAAAATTTTTTTTCGAGGGTCTCCCTCTGCTGCCCATGCTGTTGTACAGCTTATGCTAGAGTGCGGTGGCTTGACCCAGGACCCAGTGTAGCCTCAGGAGCCTTGGCCTCCAGTGCTCAAGTGATCCTCCCACTTCAGCCTCCTGACAGCTGGGACCACAGGCACACCACCTCACCGGCTTTTTTGTACTTTTTGTAGAGACACAGTTTCACCATATTGTCCAAGCTGCTCTCAAACTCCTGGGCTCAAGTGATCCTCCTGCCTTGGCTTCCCCAAATGCTGGCATTACAGGCATGAGTCTCTGTGCCAGGTCGGAATTTGCATTTCTGACGAATACCCAAGTGATGTTGAAGCTGCAGGGACCACATTTTGAGAGCTGCTGTTTTTGAGAGGTGGATATAAACCTTCGTGAAATATGAGATTTATGAGTGGAACTTTTATAATTCCTCATGCCAGCTTTCACTTCAGACTAATTAAATCAAATTATCAGGATGGGGAGAGTTTTGGACTCAAGATCAGTAATTTTTAAATCTCCACAGGTGCTTGTGCTAGACAATCATGTTTGAGATCGGCTACAATATAGAAGACACAGAATCATGAAAACAGAGGATGGAAAGTATCAGATCTAACAAGGAGGAGAAGACGTAGTTTTTACTGAGCCAGCCGTTATTTAAAATATATTTTATCCTCACTTATGACTTTTATTCTTTAAATATATGTAGCTACAAAATCTGTAGTTATTAAATAAAAACCTTTACTTTCTCCTGGCCAGACACACCCATATATTCTCTCTCATACACACAAAAGTACACACACACATACACACACACACACAAATCCACCTAAGAAAAAGACACTACAAAGAAGTAAATACTAACATTACAAATGGCTTCATTCTAGAGCTGACTAGTAAGTAATTATCCAAAGAGAGAAATGCTTTTAAATGTATGCCTGTGGAGCATGTGTTCTTTCTGTGTTCACTGTGTATCTCAGAACAACACATGGCACGTAGTAATCTTTCACTAAATATTTAAGTAAATAATGAATTAATGTATCTGAGATGCATCAGATTTTAAGTAGATATTTCCAGAACTTTTATATGGTGACAATGTTTTTAGAAGTGAGTTTTTGCTGGCTATATGCTTTCCTATTTTCAACTTAAGACATTGACAGTGCTTGGGATAGTACTTTTGTGATTTCATTGGTTTTCAGAAAAATCCTTGCTTACGTGCAACAAAAATACCAAAAAGGCTCATGTTTTTCTTTCCTCTTTTTTTTCTTGTTGAGAAGTCATTCTTTGATTTGCTTTTTAGGCCACTATCTGTGAAAACAAATCAAACATTCATCATGTGCCATCTAACTCAAAGACATGGAACTAAATTGCTAAAAGAGGCTCTTTATGTTCCTTTTTTTTTCTTTTACAACAAAAAACACTGCACTCCAAGCCTTAAGCACAATTCTTATCTAACACGGCTATTCGCAAACTAAATGGATAAACTACAATAAGGAACACACTGTTACAATCAGGCTCTCCTTTGAGGTAGGAATACACAATTAGAGATATAATTCTCTAAGAGTGACTACCGGCTTTCTCCCCACAATTTCCAGAAACTGTGCTTTTATTACGGCATTTGCTGCCTGTTTGGTAATTTCAGTAGAGTCTCACATTGCTACTAATGTAAAAGGTTTGTCAGATTTTCCATGGTGAACTTCATTGTGTTGAGTGTTTAAACATTTCCAACTGTGTCAGACTAAAATTCTTCCCTGCAAGTTCCCATCTCAAATTCATTTTTCAAAATATTAAAAATGGTAAACAAATCAGTTTAGCATATTTCACTCTGAAATTCAAGAAACAAGTGAAAAATACAAATTGGGGCAATAGGGTTTGCCTCATTCACCAAGTGCACACAAATTTGTGCATGCATGCACTCACACAAATACATACATTTCACCTAAATATAAAAGAAAGAAAAAGAGTGGAAGATTTTTCTGGATAAAGAGGAAAACATTACTTAAATTTTTTAGGGAGCTCAGTGATTGCTCAGATCATGCGAGCCATTAAAATATTTGCTTAGTGACAATAATATTTTTACTGAGAACAGAAGTCATGAAAAAAGACCAACATAATCTGTTGCTGTTAGTATTTATTGACATTTTATTCTTTAATACATCATGTCTTTTAATCATTTATTGTTTCATCAATGACCCTCATGGCAAGAAGTATGACAGAGCACTTCTTTTGAATGAACATTATCCTTTCTTAGAATGCTAGCCAATCCCAACTTCCCCAGATCCTAACCTCTGGCTATCCACTCTTCACTTACAGCAGGGTTAGTATTTAGTTTCCCACCTAGATACAAACTTTATCCAAAATACAATAAATTGATGTAAGATGTTGTTGTGATACATTGAAGTATATTATAAGGTCAGAGGAGAAAAGAAATTTTCCTGAAAATACTTAAATTTGGTACTCTCAGAATATAGTGAGATAGAATATCATCTCTAAGACCTCTTGTATATCCTCGAGTATATGAATAACAGCAGCTTTATAGTGTTTTTCATATGCAGTACTTAAATTCAGCACTCATTCTTTTCTCTTAACTTTTGACACAGTGTAGTAAGCAAGTCTTCTTATTCTGATGTTTTGACATCTGGGCCTTACTGATTCCGGAAAGATTACTCCTTTCAGGGCTACCCAATTTGTAGAGATAGTGTGAGAAGAGGTAAAGGAGCAGAAAAGATAACTATTTGGTACTGGGCTTAACACCTGGATGACATAATAATATGTGCAACAAATCTCTATGACACATGTTGATCTATGTAACAAACCTTCACATGTAGCCCCAAACTACAGTAAAAACTGAGAAAAAGAAAACAAGAATAAATTAATTGTGTGTACTTATACATAAAATATATTTATAGAATGATGTTCATCAAGCCATTTTAAATGGTTTCATTAACATTATATTTGAAAAATAAAGACAAAAGAAAACAATTTAAAAATAAATAGCCTGGGCACAGTGGCTCACGCCTGTAATCCCAGCACTTTGGGTGGCCGAGACAGGTGGATCACGAGGTCAGGAGTTCAAGACCAGCCTGACCAAGATGGTGAAATACCATCTATACTAAAAACACAAAAATTAGCCAGGCATCATGGCAGGGGCCTATATTCCCAGCTACTCAGGAGGATGAGTCAGAGAACTGCTTGAACCCAGGAGGCAGAGGTTGCAGCGAGCTGAGATTGTGCCACTGCACTACAGCCTGGGTGACAGAGCAAGACTCTGTCTAAAAAAAAAAAAATTGAATAAACTCAAGGAAAAAAAAAAAAAAAACCTGCCTGCAAATGCACCTTTCTTATGCAAACCAACCAACCTGAAGCCCATATTTCAACCACCTTCTTTACTGGGCTGTTACAGAGCTCCCAAACACAGTGATATGGTTGCGCTTTCTGTCTCCACCCAAATCTCATCTTGAATCGTAATTTCATAATCTCCATGTGCCAAGGGAGAAACCACGTAGAGGTAACTGAATCATGGGGGCAGTTTCCCCAATGCTGTTCTCATGATAGCGAGAGAGTTTTCATGAGATCTGATGGTTTTATAAGGGGCTCTTCTCCCTTCACTCAACACGCCTCCTTCCTGCCGCCTTGTGAAGAAGGTGCCTTGCTTCCCCTTTGTGAGCCACCATGACTGTAAGTTTTCTGAGCGTTCCCCAGCCATGCTGAACTGTGAGTCAATTAAACCTCTTTCCTTTATAAATTATCTAGTCTCGGGTATGTCCTTATAACAGCATGAGCATGGACTAATACATGCAGAGTCTCTATCTCCCTGGCCTAATCACCCCACAACCATATACCAAACACCTATGGACATACTCTAGGGCCAGAGCCTGCAAAATTTTTTCAAACTAACCAATCCTAAGCCTGCTTACCCTGCCTTGCCTTGACTCCTTGTGAAAACTAAAATAGACCCCCTTGCTCACATTTCCTATTGTATCTTCTGCCTCCTGGCCAACCCTGGTGACTCTCTATGCTGCCTCCTCTTGGGAATTATGAGTAATAAATTAATAAACTCTTTAATAACAATCATCTCCTGATCTGTTGGTCTCACCATACCTGAATAATAATAAGGATACCTTTTAAGAAACATGATGTGAAAGACAAAGTGTGGTTTGGGGTTAGAAATATAACTAATTATTTCAACCAAATTATTTCATGCCAAGTGCTCTTAGACGTTCATTTGTTCAGCAGTCTTTTAAAGTCAGTTCTTCCAATAAAGGATAACATGATGAACAGGGAAGATATAATCTGAGTCTTGGATAATGTACACTCAACTGTGATATGCAGATGAATGATAAGACAATTACAATATGATGTGATGAAGAAAGGGATGGAGACAATGAGAACACCATAGTGCAGTGCTTCCCATAACCTTCAATGTTGAAGGAAATCTTCCCTTGACATTTAAGGACAAAAGACAAAGTGTAGAAATTATGTGCCACCAATATTTTCTGAATATCACCTATTTAGATAATCCCTGAACACCAGTTAATAACTGAACATCAACTTCATCATTTGTAAGATTGGGATAAAAATATTTTCTGCAGTATTATTGTAAAGAATGATGAGATATTATAATTAAACTCTATAAAATATAATAGGAATCTATAGTTGAAGACACCAAACCCATATCCTTCTCTTACTGACTTCTATTCTCACCCTTCACTTTCCTATAAGTCTTGCATTTAACACCAGTCTAGCCCATGTAGAACCAGCTTCCCCTGTGCTTTGCATGAATAATCCAATTTAACTGATGCTATGACTTCAGACTGTATACCCTTGGGTGGGAAAACATGTGTTAAGTATTCTTTTAGCAGTCTGCCAAATCAATTCAATTGCATGTTTTGGAACACTAGACATCTATTTACCTAAAGTAAAACAGATCAGCAAATCATCTCTAATCAACCTGATATGTGTATAGCAAATACATTTAGAAATTTAACTAGATGACCACAGTGACAACCAACATTTATGATCAAATACTACCATTAGGAAAATTGGTAGGTAACACATTTAGCTCATGCAGTTTACTCCCTGAATTCCACTCTGTACACATACACAAACATATTTTACTAAACCTTAGAAGCCCTATTTTGCTGGGAAAAAAAAAAAAAAAACCTTTAAAATTACCTTCAAGGCAAGATCTTTTAAATACCAAGATACTACCTAACAAGTCTTTTAAATATACCTTGCTTGTACATAAAAATTATCAATAACAGCACTACATACTTTTCATCCATTCATTAATAAATACACATTGAGTGTTGGGTGGTAAGGACGGTGCTAGGCACTGATAATTCAAGAATAACAAAAGTAAAAATTTTCTTACTATGATAGAACTTACCATACAGCGGGAAAGATGGCAAACAACCATGGAACGTGTAAAACTGCCATCATTATAAGGATGGATGATCAGGTAATAACATCTAATAAGGCGGTCTGGGGAAACCTTCTCAGATGATGATTGAACTGAAATATTGAGAATGATTAGAAGTTACCTGAGAATAGCGAAAACCGTGTTCTGGCACCTGTGAAGGACATGGCAGAAAAGCACATGGTGTGTGTAAGGGATCACTCTACGTCGTAAGTAGATGGAATAAAAACATATTGTGAGATGAGGCTTGAGTGAGAGGACCAGACCATCCACAGCTTTGTAAACTTTGCTGAATAATTTATTATTTTTCTCCTGAGAAAGGGGAAACATTGACCAAACTTAAGCAGGGATGTGATTTAATCAAATTTACATTTTTTAAAACATCACTCTGGCCTTTGTATGTATATTTTATAGCATTTGGATGCGCTGGTCTGGAAATAAAAGTTTGTAGGTTGTATGTGCATTAACAGGTAACTGAAATATAAATGTCTAATGAGAGAGTATAGAATAAGAAGTAGAACTAGGCCCAACCCTCGAAGAACTCCAAAGCTGGTGACTAGATAAAGAAAGTTAACAGAAAAAAAAAAAAAATTCCAAAGAGGAAGGAAAATCACTGAACAATACTACTTAAAAACCAATGGATGAGATACCATTGGTACCAGCTCAAGCTGTAGTTGGTCTGTAGTTGGTCTCACCGACTCAGGAGTAGATGCTGTGAAGCTAATGATGCCCGAGGCTTGAGGCCCTTCATAGGCCTACATGGGCTCTATGAGTTTTGAGAGATACAGAGAATTACAGAGTTTTCCAGCTGGGGACAGCAGCCAGGTTAAAATCAGAAAATAAATATTTTCAGTAGACAATTTTTAGAGCAGTTTTGGGGTTACAGCAAAATTGAGTGGAGGGTACAGAGATTTATCCTATACTCCCTGCCCCCAACATTTTTGCTTATGTAAGAATTTTTGCAAATGCGTTAAAAATTCCTGGAATTAAAAGGATCTGACTCTTCAGGCCCATTCACTGGTTGAGACTTATTTCTCATAATAAATAAATAATTACATTTTAAATCTAATTTTACATTTGGTATTTTGTATTCTTTTTCTTATAAATCACATAAGCTCCATGGGGACACCTGATTCCACTGCTACATCAGCCCCTTCAGAATCCCAGTATTTAGCTATGTATACATTGCTATTTGATAATCTCTTCTTTGTCACCATATCAATGAAAATTTCCTCCTAATAGCAAGTGTTTCTAGAAGGATCCTGGTCAGTCCCTGCTGCCTTGGTCCTACCCTTCTGCCCTAAGTGTCTGATGTGGAAGCATATAGATAGACATACCAGCATGGACATAGAGTGTAAAGATTTTGTATCACATGTTAATGCGAAGCAGAAACCATCCACCATGGATAAGTCACTGAACAAGCAAGCAGACAAAATGCTGTCAGCTGTTTGATAGAAACCAAACTTTGCCACTCGGGTGGCAAAGATTGAGATTATGTAAGGGCCTGACAGCGTAGATTCCCATTTACCAAGGCCAATCTATCTCTGGCTCCTTCTGAATATCCAAACCCATCAGAACAAACACCAATGTTGAGCCACCAACGTAGCACTATCCATTGATATGATCAAATGGCCAGTTGGTGGCAAGTGGACTATATTGCATCACTTTTATTTTGGTCAGTAGCCCAGTAGTTTGTTATCAAAGAGACAGATACTTAGTGTGTCTCTCTGTGTGTGTGTGTGTGTGTGTGTGTGTGTGTGTGTGCCACCAAGCTCCAAGTATGCATGGTTTACAGAATTCCTGATCTACAGGCATGGAATACCACACAACATAGCATCTGACTGTGGGATCCACCTGTCAGCAAAAAAGTTATGGCAATAGGCCCAAAACAATGGAATCTGCTGGTTATATCACGTGCTATATCATCCAATAGGTAACACCTTCAGGAATGCTGGAACAGTCTTCTAAAGGTGCAGCTGAAAGACCAGCTCAGAGGAAGCCCTCTGAAAGGAGGGAGTGCCACCTGTCAGCGTGAAGTTCATTATATTGGAGACTTCAGTATGGTACTGTGTCCCACTTCCTAAAAAACCCCACATACAACATATATCCAGGGTACAAGATATGGAATCAGGAATGTCTCCATTGACCATAGCTCCCAGTGATTCACCTTTTCACAACTCTGGTTTCTATAGAATTGGAGGTTCTGATTCCTAAAAGGAACAAACTTCTACCAAGAGACAAAGCCAGAATCTCAGTGAACTACAAGTTAAGGCACATTGTACCCAAGGGCAAGTATGAAAAAACAGAAATCGCCATATTGTCAGGGATAATGTATCCCAATAAGCAGTGGGTAAGGAATCTTTTACACAATAGAAACAAAGAGAAATATTTGTGCAACCCAGGTGGTCCTCATGGGAGCACCCTAGTAATCCCTTGTTCCATTGTAATTGTAAATGGATGTGTGCCACAACCCCAAACAGAGAACAGTGTGCCTATCAAAGGTTCTGTCCCTTCAGGTATGAAGGTTTGGATCACAAACTGTGCACAAAGGCCAGTAGAGATGATTGAAGATGTGAGGAATTCAGAATGGATAGTAAAAAGAAAGATGAGGGCTCTGGCTAGGGATCAACTGCAAAAAAAAAAAAAAAAAAGGAAAAACAATGGGTTGTAGTTCATTGAATCCATTAAATTCCATAAAGCTTTCCTCTTAGAAAGAAAGGGGAGCAATGGAGAGAGTCTCCCAAATCTGTGTGGGGGAACTGAGAAGAATAAGAGAAGGCTCCATGAGATCATCAGATTGTAATGCATGCAAATTTGATACATAATAAAGGAGAAAGGGAGAGAAAGTTGGATGGAAATGTCCTGATTGTCGGACAGTCTCAGGCAGGTTCAGCAAAATTTTGGAAAGCCCTTGAGCCAAAGTTGTCCGTCAGAGTAGCTTGGCGTCTCCCAGTCATGAGCCTGCCTTGGTCTTCCTACTGTATCAAATCATTGGCTGAGAATAGCCCTTTGGAAGCATTGCTTCAGGAAGCCACAGGTTTCAAAGCAGAGCAGCTGGTGCTGTCAATTGATTTGCTTCCTGTAGTTGGAGGTCTGCAAGCACGTTTTCATGGCCATCACAGTCATTTGTTTATTTAAATTGCAGTGGTCATGTGAAGCATAAAATCCACCTGACTAGTGTTAAGAAATTCTAGGTAAAACATATAAAAATTATCATCTCAGTAGCATTCCCAGAAATTTCTTAGTTTGGTCTCTCTACATCATCTTCTATATTTCTTCAAATACCTATTCTGTCTCATCATGGCCCATAAAGTACTCCTGTTTTCATTAGTTCTTAGTTAGACTGCAGAAGCAAACTTCTAATAGATATCCCTAAATCTGGTCTTACCTTTTTCTAGAACATTTAGCAAACAGCTCTTGATGTAATTATTCTAATAAATCAATTTGATTGTTCACTACTCTGCCAAAAATTCTTAAATGTTTCCCATCTGTGATGGTTAATATTAAGTGTCAACTTGATTGGATTGAAGAATGCAAAGCGTTTTTTCTGGGTGTATCTGGGTGTTTCTGGAGATTGCCCAAGGAGATTGACGTTTGAGCCAGTGGACGGGGAAAGACGTGTATGCCCTCAATGTGGATGGGCACCATTCAATCAGCTGCCAGTGCGGCTAGAAAAGCAAGCAGAAGAAAGTGAAAGGAGCCAACTTGCTGAGTCTTCGGACCTTCATTTTTCTCCTGTGCTGGATGCTTTCTAACCTCAAACATCAGACTTATGTTTGTTTTTTTTTTTATTTTGGACTCTTGGACTTATACTAGTGGTTTGCCAGGGGCTTTCAGGCCTTCAGCTAAATTAGACAAAACATGTAACACACAAAAATATCTTCTGTACCTGGGAAATGCCTGCTAAACCTTAGCTATGTTTTTATGTGTAGGTGTATTACATGTATAAAACTCATGAATTTATTTTATGTTATAAGAACACTGGACTCAGTAGGAATTTTGAGAAATAGGTTGTGTTGTCTTTTCTTTGCAACAATAATGATAATGATTAAGATAAATAACATTTATTTGAAATATATAAAATATCAGCCCCAAAATGTCGGTATAAAATTGTAAACGCTACATAAACATATGAAAAAAGTGTAATAATAAACTATTTTAAAAGGATATTTTGTTGAGGGAAAAAAGTTCCCAGTGAATTGTATTGTTTTTTGATAACCATTGAATTGTCTAGACTTCAGAGATGCCTACTTCCCTCATGGCTGTCACCAAAGCCTTTCTTGCTAGCTCAGATATGAGACTATAGAAGTTCCCCCTTATCTGCAGTTTCACTTTCCATGATTTCATGATCTGAAAATGTTATAGTATTTTCAGAGTGAGAGACCACATTCATATAACTTCTAATATAATATATTGTTATAATTGCTCTTTTATTATTATTGTGTTAATCTCTTACAGTGCTTAATTTATAAATTAAATTTTATCATAGTATGTATATGTAAGAAAGAAACATGGTATATGCAGGATTTGGTGTATCTGTGGTTTCAGGCATTTACTGGAGGTACTGGAGGGTATCACTTTGGATAAATAAGGGCTGCTATATTCCAATATTATATCTACTTTGATGGAAGAGCAGGTCATTGAGTCCGCTCTCTAAATTGTCTCAATATTCTTTGTATACCAAAAGTTGAAAATTTAAGAATCGATTAAGCACTTCAGTAAGCATTTCTGCTTTCTTCTTCCCAAAATTAATTTATAAAAGTTTCATATTTTTAAGAGAACATGGACTAGACTGGGTGTGGTGACCCACACCTGCAATCCCAGCACTTTGGGAGGCGGAGGAGAGCGAATCACCTGAGGTCCGGAGCTTGAGATCAGCCTGGTCAACATGGTGAAACCTCATCTCTACTAAAAATACAAAAAAATTAGCTGGGCATGGTGGCGGGTGCCTGTAATCCCAGCTACTCAGGAGGCTGAGGTGGGAGGATCGCTTGAACCCGGGAGGCGGAGGTTGCTGTGAATTGAGATCATGCCATTGCACCCCAGGCCTGGGTGACAAGACCAAAACTCAGTCTCAAAAAATTAAAATAAAATAACAGGGACTAAAACTTACATACAGACTGCCTTCCATATCCCAGCTCTGTTTTATAATCTCTTACCTCTTTATAAATCATTTTTGTTTATATAAAAGTTAAAGATTTATCATTTCCATTTATGTTCGCATAACCCTGTGAGATGAACAGGCCAGATCTTAATATCCTCATTTTACAGATCAGGAACCTAAAGTTAGACTCCTTTTCCAAAGTTAATGAAAGCAGTGAGTTACTGCATCCCAAGTAGAATTCAGACCTCCTCACACAAACACCCTTTTCCTTTCATCATATGCCATCTATTTTCATTTCACACCACTCTCGATTTTATCTTTTGGAATTAGGCTGTATATTTGACCCTGCCAATAATACTCAGATATACTATAAACATTAGATATTTAAAAACAAAAATATCTTATTAACCATATAATGTAACTCTGATCATGATGTTATTCAATGTCGATCAGTAATATCTTAGTTTAAACCCCGAAGTACAAAAGGAATTTTAAAAAATACTTCTAATTATTCAGTGTTCAATAGAGCATATTTTCACAAAGTTCTTTGTCTTATATATTTTAAGCATCTGTAGATTTCCTTCTAAAAAAATAAACTAAAATACTGGTTCTCTGATTTTTATTCAAGGATATAGACTTTGATCATTCATAGAGAACTGATATGTTTTCTATCTTACTCATGCTAAGACACAAGATTCTCTTCATTTCATATTTAAAAATTGCAGGTTGAAATTAAGGAGAAAAATAGCTTTTTTCTTCCCTGTGTTTATTCAATGGGTTCAACTCATTAAGTGGGTTCATGAGCACCATGGGCAGCAGGTCGGTAGTATTTCAGCTGTCAGTCTAGCCTCTGGCTTCACTGTTGTACAGACTATCTCTAAAGGGGTCCTGCATTTATACATTGAATATAAATACTGATGTACATCTTTTGGAGGCATCATTCTCTGCTTCAGAACTTATGTAGATGGGATTAAAGTAGGTTAAAGCAAGACAAAAGTGAATCCTTGTGCTTCATAAGATTTAAGGCATTAAATAGAATAAGCATGGGAGTCCAGAGATTCAAGAGTTATAGGAAGAAACAAGAATGTATTTAAATACAAAAATCTCCCTTCCCCAAACCTACTTGTTTCTCTTTTCTTTAAATTAATGTCTTGGTCTGTTGCCCAAACCCTAAAGCATGGTACTTTCCTCTGTCCATTTTCTTTCGTCTTTTCTTATCTTCCTGATAATTTCAAAATCCTTGAAGCTCTGATTCTCTGCCTTTAGCCAAATGATCTAAAGGAAGCACATAAAGACCACCCAGAGCAAAGCAGATCCACCCAACATGAGCTGATGTTGATATGGCCAATCTCAATTCTCCTGGTTCCTGGGAAGCTTTGTATTAAAAAATGCTGTCACATATTTTTAATTTCTCCAGTGAGCCAGCTCTCCCTCTGTGCTGCACTACCAAAGGACTAGATAATATCAGAATGTGAAAGAAGACACGCTGTTCCAGAACTCAAGTTTTCCTTTCTTCTTGATTCAAGAGTAAATTTGTGAACATGGGGTACTGTGTCACATGAGGAAATGAATTAGATTAACAAAGAATTAAGAACACAATATTATATTCACAGTTAGACCACTGTCATGTAGACTGAATTGTACATAATTATTCTAATGTGATTGAATTGGGAAGATTCAAGCACTGTGGCTAAATCTGTGTAATCTTTTTTGTTCTTGTTGAAGTAGTTACTTTGTATATTTGAGCATTGTCTTTTTGTCACCTTTACTTGAACCAAATTTATTCAAAGTCAATGGTAATTTCTACTCCTAGAAAGACACTGACATTTTAAGTCATTTCTTTAGGAAAAACTTAAAGTAAATCAGCAGAGTAAACAGACTACAAGACAGGGTAACCACAGACTTTTTCTATTGGAGAAAAATAGAATTAAAGTGAATCAATGTTTTTAATATATTTCCAGTAGTCAGATCAACTTCATGACTGATCTGCTCAGCTAAATAGGAAGCAATTTGTAAATCAGTTTACTGAAAAAGCAAAACATGATATTGCCAGTCAGCTTTTCCCTGAATTTATTACCTAACTGTTTTAGATCTGCCTTCTCTAACTCTATAATTAGATAATGGCTTTAATTAAGCCAGTGAGCTTTTAACTATAGCAAAAGCTGCTCTGATGCAGTTTTCAAGCCAACTTAATGATAAATCAGAATAAATACAAGCAATCTCACTCACTCATATGACCAGCAATCTCCTTTCTTCCCACACTATCACTAACATATGAATAACCAGAAGGGCTTAGAATCAGTTCATCATATTGGTAGTTCATTAGATTTGATCTTGGGACTACTGCATTTTACTCAACAATACAATGTAATTCTGCTGCATCTCTTACAGAATTTCCAACACATTTTCAATTGTTATGTATTCCTAGATTATTCAATTGGATTATCTTTCTTGTTGTTAGTTATTGTCTTTAGCTCTTGTTTCAAAGACGCACCTAGCTCCCAAATACCCCTACAGTAAGGTTCCTTCTTTCATTTTGCCTGTCATACCTTGCTTAACCAAAATACTGTATCTGATCTCCAATTCATGCCTATGGCCTTGGTAGGGGACAAACCACCCAGAGGCTTCACCTCTTACACTCTGTACTGTGCCCAGTGAAGACGGCACAGGGACCGAATGATGTATACTTTAGATTGGACTACTAGCCTTTAGAAGCCTTAGCCATCTCATCTAAATTGTATGTTTCCCTCCCACTAAGATTGTACACATTTTCTAAGATATGCTCATACCCTACTATTATAGAAGTAGCTTTCTGAATTCATGGCATTTAAAATTTTAAGTTAAATGACAGTCAGAAGATTAGCATGTCTTCATGTGTTTTCTTTAATTCCACTAAAAATGAGAGGAAAGCTGTATGGTAAATACCCTATATGAAATAAATAATAAAAATAAAACAATGAGAAAGTTATAGTACACAGAGGGAATGATCATAAACAGATTTTTTTCAAACATGATCGATGCAAACAAAAATATTTAAAACTAAAATAATTTAACATTAATGATCTTCCACGTCATTTAAAACAATTTCATTTTACTTTATTCTAAAATTCTTGGGTACAACAAGAGAATAAGATTTGTAAATAAGGAAGGGAACATAAGACATTCCATAAACAAAACATGAATGGTAGAATTAAAAGTTATCAAGAAGCTTTAAATAAGTAGACCCATTTCAAAGATTTCAAAAGGAAACTGTAAAAACTATATTCCCTAGTGTAAACATTATTGCTTCTCAATAACTGATTAATATCATAGGAGGCAGAGCAAGATGACAGAAGAGAGAGCTTCACCAAACACCTTCCATGCAAAGACACCAAGTTAACAACTATCTACACAGAAAAGAAAAAAAAAAAAAAAAAAAAAAAACACCTTCTAAGAACCAAAAATCAGGTAGGCACTCATACTACCTGGTTTTTTTATTTGTTTGTTTTTGTTTTTGACACAGCCTAGCGCTGTTGCCCAAGCTACAGTGCAGTGGTGTGATCTCAGCTCACTGCAACCTCCACCTCCCAGGTTCAAGCAATTTTGCCTCAGCTTTCCAAGAAACTGGTACTACAGGAACACACCATCATGCCTAGCTAATTTTTGTATTTTTAGAAGAGACGGGGTTTCACCATATTGGACAGGCTTGTCTCGAACTCCTGACCTCGTGATCTGCCTGCTTCAGCATCCCAAAGTGCTGGGATTACAGGCATGAGCCACTGAGCCTGGCCAGTACCTGGGTTTAACTTCATTTTGCTGAAAGAGGCACTAAAGAGATAGAAAAAGCAGTCTTGAATCGCCAAAGCCATCACTCCCCCACTCTATGCAGCAGCAGTGTGCTGAGATCATCTCTGGGCATTGGGTGAGGGCGAACACAGCAACTGTGAGCACTGAACTCAGTTCTGTCCTGTAGAGCACAAAGAAAAGCTGAACCAAACTCAGCTGATGCTCTCCCACAGAGGGAGCCTGTAATCAGCCCCAGCCAGAGGAGAATCACCTTTCCATGGTCTGAACTTGTGTGCCAACAAACCTTGTCACTCAGGGCCAAAGTTCTCTCAGTCTCTCAGTAAATTTGAAAGACAGTCTAAGTCACAAGGAATTCGGCTCTTAGGCAATTCTGGGGCTGAACTAAGCCCAGATACAGTGGAGTGGGAGGGCACACAACAAACTGAGACACTAGCTGGGGCAGCCAAGGGAGTGCTGGCATAACCCCTTCCCTAATCTCAGGCTGCACAGCTTGTGGTCCCAAAAGGGACCCCTTTTTCTACTTGAGGAGAGGAGAGGGAAGAGTGGGGAAAACGTTGTCTTGCATCTTGAATATCAGCTCAGCTATGGCAAGATAAGGCACTGATCAGAGTGATAAGGCCCCCATTCCAGGCCTTAGCTCCAAGATAACATTTCTAGACACACCCTGGGCAAGAAGGAAACCCATAGGCTTGAAGAAAAGGACTTAGTTCTACCAGCATTCATCACGTGCTTCCTGAAGAGCCCTTGGACCCTGAATAACCACCCAGGTACTCCCCGAAGGGTGTTGGGTGAACCTCTGAGGCTTACTGGCTTAATGTACCAACACAGCCACAAGGGGGTAGAGCACTAAGCAGCCTCTTTGGGTTCACAATTCCGGGATATGACTCTTTGATGGCAATTTCTGGACCTACCATGGACCAGAGGTGAATCCCAGGCCAGGCAACATTCACCACAAGCTGACTTAAGAGATTTTGGCCCTTAAGGGAACATGGGTGGTAGTCTGGCAGTACTCCTTGTGGCCAAAGATGGCAGTGGCTGCTCAGCAAGTCTCCTCTGCCTTTGGAAAGGGGAGGGAAGAGTGGAAAGGACTGCATTTTGTGTTTTAAGTGCCAGATCAGCCACAATACAACAACATACAAGGTAGACTTCTAAAGTTTTTAAATCTAGCTTAAGAATCCTGAATGGCACTTCTGGACCCACCCAGGACCTAAGGGACCCTGCCGCCCTAAAGGAATAACACAGGCTTGGTTGGTTTTGCCACCTGATGATTGTAGAGCCCCAGGACCTTGAATAAACACAGACAGTAGCCAAGGAGTAGTTACAGCAGGCCCTGGGCAAGTTCCAGCACTGTGCTAGCTACAGGTCTGACCCAGTACAGTAACAGAGTAATAGTGGTGGTGCTCACAGGGGTGCTTGTGTCACTCCACTCTCCTCCCAGCTTAAGGTGACTCAGAACAGAGGGGGAGAGAGAGAGAGAGAGAGAGAGAGAGAGAGAGAGAGAGAGAGAAACTCTGTATGTTTGGGAGAAAGTAAACAAAGAAAAAGAGAACAAGAATCTCTTCATTGGAATCTATAGAATTTCCTCAGATCTTATCCAAGACAATCAAGACAGTACCTCTATGAGTCCACAAAAATCACAGTGCTACTGGGTTGAGGTGCTCCTTAAAGCAGAAACAATTTAGATCATAACACACAAGTTCTTTCAAATATCTGGAAAGCCTTCCCAAGAAGCGTGGCAAAAAATATGCCCAGACAGCAAAGACTACAATAAATATCTAACTCTTCAGTGCCCAGAAACCAAAGAACATCTACTTGCATCAGCACCACCCAGGAAAACATGACCTCACCAAATAAATTAAATAAGGCACCAGGGACCAATACTGGAGAAACAGAGATGGGAGATCTTTCAGGCCAAGAATTCAAAATAGCTGTGTTGAGAAAACTCAAAGAAATTCAAGATAACATGAAAAAATTCTGAATTCTATCAGATAAATTTACCAAAGAGATTGAAATAATTTAAAAGAATCAAGCAGAAATTCCAGAGCTGAGAAATGCAATTGGCACATTGAAGAATGCATAATAATCTTTTCATCACAGAATGGATCAAGAAGAATAAAGAATCAATGAGCTTAGAGACAGGCTTTATTTGAAAATACAAATCAAGAGGATAAAAAAAAAAAATGAAGCATGCCTAGAAGGTCTAGAAAATAGCATCAAAAGAGCAAGTTTAAGAGTTACTGGCCTGAAAGAGAAGGTAGAGAAAGAGATAGGAGTAGAAAGTATATTCACAGGAATAATAACAGAGAACTTCCCCAATTTAGTGAAAGATATTGATATCCAATTACAGGAAGGTTATAGAACACCAAACAGATTTAACAAAAAGACTACCTCAAAGCATTTAACAATTAAATTCCCAAAGGTTAGGAATAAAGAAAGGATCCTAAAAGCATCAAGAGAAATGAAACAAATAACATGCAATGGAGCTCCAGTACATCTGGAAGCAGACTTTTCAGTGGACACCTTACAGGCTAAGAGAGAGGGGCATGACAAATTAAAAGTGCTGAAGGAAAACAAGTTTTACCATAGAATAATATATTTGGTGAAAATATTCATCAAACATGAAAGAGAAACACTTTCCCAGGCAAACAAAAGCTGTTGGATTGTATCAATACCAGACCAGTCTGACAAGAAA